>NW_009276927.1:31203-42329 GCF_000150675.1 Verticillium dahliae VdLs.17
ACTCTTAAGTTCGGATGTGTCGCTTTTGTGCAGACTCGCCAACAGTATGCATATAGATATTACATAAATTGCACACAGCTAAGCCTGTCCCATGTTTCCGTAACTCTGCCGTACCTTGGTTCCGCCCTCTCGAAGTCTTAAATGCTTTTGCTCCCCTTGCCAAGGCATCCGCTCCTTCAAGTCATTCGTACTCATGGTCAACTTTTGGCACAGTTGCGCTGCCTGACTCCTCCTCCTCAGAACAATGGGCCAATCGGCCTCAACGTGTCGAATATCTTCACGAGCTTGAAACCCGGCATGTAAGATCGGGGTCGCGCTGCCGGCCAGGTCGCTGCTTCTGCGCATGATGACGGTGTCTAGCAGACCATTGAGGTCCGGAGAGACACGCTTCAGGCGCTGTCTGATGTTCCATGAATTGCGGCGCATTTGGGTCCTCTAAGCCTTGACCGACTGGACATGCGGACCTGACAGCTTCTGTCGCTGTTGAGAGTCGGCGCTCTTGCCGGCATGCTCTTCCAAGGGAGACGCTGTTGACATGGCTGCAGGACTCTTCGGCGACACGAGTCTCGACGCGGTTGGCCCAGACAACGGTGACCGATCTTCGTCCATCTGCAGCTCTCCAGCCTCGGCCTCCTCTTCGTCTCCAAACTGAGTCTCAATCGCCGGGAGCGGTGTACGCCGACCTTCCGAAATGCTTAGCGCACGCTCACTCTCCGTGTCAGATGGCACTGAAAGCTTGCCTCCATGCGATGGTGTCTTATGAGCCTGCGCGGTAGAGTATTTACGGTGCAGTTCGCGAAAACTCCTTGCCGTCGCAGTACTGGCGCTGGCTGTCGACTCGCGGCGTTCCTTCATGGTCGGCTGTTGGCCAAGGGCATCATGGTAGTCTTCCTCCTCTTCTAGGCTTGCCGGAGATACAGGCTCTTCGCGCTGCGCCTGCATCTTTTGCCTCAACCTTTCTTCTGTCGGCATATGTTGCAGACCCTCACCAAAGTTGATGACTGATGCTTTCTTTCCATGCACCACAAAACTACCAGACCCTCTACTGAGAATATCGTCTCTGATCGTGTCTTCGGAGATTCCACTCGAAGCTGAATCCTTGCCCTTTCTACTCCTGTGATGAGATAAGTGACCAGCGCTCTCCCTCAGGGTCCTCTGCAGGCTACGACGTATTTTGTTCCTGTCGGCCTTTTCGGCATTCCCGGGGGTATCACGTTGCTCCGATAGATCGCCAGTTTCAGAGATAGATCCCGTGCGAACTCCAGCCAAAGTGTGTCGAGATGATGGCGACTCTAGGAGCCCAGCCTGTTCGAGCAAGTCGCGTTCATCAGCGTCGACATCGTCTGCATGCTGGTCTATGCTGTTCTCAGTAACCTGGCTGCGGGAGCCCTGTGGTGTGGAAGGCGGTTTAGTGCTCCCTCTGCCGGACTGAATTGGCACAGACGAAGCCGCAGCTTGAGACTCAGACCGGGCACGTCGTAAAGGCTCTTCCGACGCCGACAAATTCGAGTCCCAAGACCTCTGGTGCCTATGTGACTGGAAAGTGGCACTTGTTGGGGGTGTCTGGAAATATTCTGTGGTCGGCGAATCGAAATCAGGCTCTTCCGGTTGAAAACCGGAATTCTGGTGTTGCTGAGCCTTGCTGCCAATATGGCCGTTTTCCAGCGAGAGCGAATCTCGATCATCTGGCTGAGGTGGAAGGGGCTTGTCCATGTCAAGCGACACATCTTGCGCTTCCGTTCCTCGCGAGCCGCTTTTCGCAGGCGACATATCTGCCAGGAGGCCTTCTTCCTCAAGATCCCTGCTCAAGACATCCCGGTGACATCTGATCCTCCAAATTTCCATCCTGATCCACTTGATTTTCACATCCATACGCGCAGCCTCTCGCAAAAGCTCTTCGCGAGACTTGCTCTGGATGGGAGAAAGAATCTGCAAGTGTCGCGCATTCCTCAAGTCTTCTTCCAGCTCTTTTTCCTTGGCCGAGATATCCTCATCCGCCTTCTCCACAGTTCTGGCCATAGTCTCGTGTCGTTGTGCAAGAATAGACTCGGCTTCCTTGTGATCAATCTTGCCCCGCACGATGCTGACCTCACCAGTTGGGGTCTGAACCACCTGGGCGTTATTCGAGCTGTCAAGTCTTCGAATGCCGCGGCGGCTTTGACCCTCATAATTGCCACCGACGACGCCTCGCATTCTGACACCCGACGTCATGAACGCAGCAGCGTAGTTGAGTTTCGCCAGCCAGTCATTCATCTCGTCCTCATTGTCTGCCAAAAGAACCTCCTCAACGAAAGCACCTGGCCTCGCGTACTTGAAAGCGTTTTTGTGCTTCTTGTACGTTGAGTCGACAAGCGCAACTGCCTCCTTGATTGGCATGAAGGCATCCGGTTTGAAGTCAGTCAACTGTGGCTTGAATGTGATTGGTTCGCCGTAGTAGCCTTGTTTGACGTGTGTGTCGTATTGGTGCATAAGGCTCTTCACCCAAGCCGTATTCCGAAAGAAATATAGTTGGGCGCCCGTAAGGATAGCTCCCCATTCTTGCCACGGAGATCTCGTTTTCTTCTTCTTGGTGTCTTTCCGCCACAGTAGACCAACCTTGGTAATCTTGATGTCGACTACGCCTTGGGGGGCAGTATCAGGGTTGGTAGTGCTCTTCTCATCTCGGAAGGCATCTGGTCGAGACCTTGCCGATACAATTTGCAAGACACCAGTCCGGAAAAATGTTCTCTGCAGCTCCCTCACATTCAGGTTTTTAGCTGTTCCGAGGTAGTTGTAGTTGTCGTCCAACTCCATAACATCCTTCAGGCTTGGCCGTAGGACGTCCAGCTTCCCGTCAATGATGAGCGTATAAGGATCCAGTGGTTCCTTGGAAGACTTCTTGATTGCTGTGTCTGGAGTGCCGCCTGCGAAAATGGTCCGTCGCCTCCCCTTTTGTCGATCACCGTGCAAATCGACGTCATCCTCCAGGTAGATGAAAGGGGTGTAGGTGATATTATCATAAAAGCACCGAAGGATAGACTCGGAAACACCTTCACCCCGTGTGTTCTTGATGTAGTCGTTTTGTTGCATCTTGTACTTGTTGTTCTTGTTGAAAACGTCTGTGTGAAGAATCAAGAGGGAAAATGCGATGAAATAAGCCTGGTCCGGTGAAGAGTATATCCCTGGGTTGCATTCGTGGTATCGATTCGCGAAGGCTTCTAGACATCGGTCGATCTGCTGGGTTTCCTTGGGCAGTTCTGCTTCCATAAGTAGTTTACGAATAGCCATGTCCATGGGGTCCCCGAAAAAGCTGAAGCGGCGCATGTAACTCCGCAAAACTGTGGCAAAGAATGGATCTGTGCCGCGAGACAGCGCACTGGCTATGACGCCCCGACTGAGCAGCTGCTCGATACGTGCGAGGTATTTGGCCGCAGTTTCATCCTCCCGTCGTTCCGGTAAAGCCACCGGCTCACGAGCGATTTGGAAAGAGTTGTTCTTGGAGGTGCTCGAGCCAGGGGTTGCCGGAGTGAGGTTACCTGGGCGCCCGCTTGCGAGCTCCGAATTCTGTCGCAACCTGTTCAGTCCAAAAAGGTCACCCAGGCTTTTTCGTCCGGTGGATGATGATGTGCGGGTCGTGCCTGGATTCAGGAAATCATCCATAGAATCTCGTCCTAGAGAGCTCATCGTGGATGATCTACCACGCAGTTGCAGTCGCGCTCGCGTTGGTGAGGATCGTCCCGAGTGTATGGAGCCCGGGCGGAAGAGGGCTGTGGCAGGCGATACTGCAGCTTTGGTTGCCACATCAGCCGCTGACCATGATACAACCGAATCTGCATTTGCGCTGTAGCTGGAGGAAGGCCTCGATGGGTTATGCGGTCGGGAGTTGCCCTCTCCAGGTTGAGACACACCGAGCATGGAGCTCGAAGAGGCAGCGTAATCGCCATTGATCGGCTTGCTTTTCTGTGGCAGATGGGAAAGGTCAAAGAGCGGCGCAGCCGATTTATTCTTCCTGCGCGGCAAACGGAAGAAGTTTGTTGGATGCGGAGCTGAAAGCTTTGTCGGTGTCGTCTCTGCAGGGTTTGCGGTGTGTGCCGAACTGACGTCTGATCGAGAAGATTCGGAGGCGCGGTGAAGGGTGACAGGCAAGCCCTGAGACTCGCCTTCTTCAGCAGTTTGTAGTGTCCGCGAAGAAGAAGTCTTGGAAACCGGTTCTTCAAATGTCACCAGAGTTGGTCGGCTCCTCGCAGCGAGCTCTTCCAGTCCGGGGGTCCTCCTGTTCTTCCAGGTGTGTGCTCTTGTCATGTTCTCTTCGCTTGCTCTGGGTATTTCGCCTGATTTCCGAAAGCGATCGGCGAGACGCATACGGGACTGCTTCTTCTGGGGAACAGGTATCTCGAGTACAGGCGCCGTGGTGATAATTTCGGGGGCTTACTTTGCGTCAGCACGATGTTTCACAACATGATCAGGTCTTCACATACGCCGGGGCATCGGCGGAGGCTTCTCGGCCTGCTGCTTGGCTCTGAGCGACAGCTGAGAGTCGGAGGCGTTGCGAAACCTTAGGATGGAGAAGCGGCGATGCTTTGGGGTCTCGTCTTGGATTGGTGGGGTCCCAGGGCGAGAGATGGAATCTTCATCGTCAGTACTTGCTTGTGACGTTGCGTGGTCGAGAGAGCTTGAGCGTGTTGGCTCTAAGGGTGTCGTTGTTGGTTCTGGTATCGGGGCGGGGGGTGTGGAAGCGATGCTCGTGGCGGCAATGGCGGAGGTTGTAGATTCGGACTCGGTGAAGCGCGGCAGCGATAGCTGAGGTATGGAGGTGTCAGGCAAGGCCGAAAGCCGTCTCATGTCGGATTCGCTGGCCATGTTGCCGTGACGGCGTAGAAAAGGCATGGGTGCGATGGGGCATGGTTTGCCAGGGATGGCTCTGGAGGCGAGGGAGGAGGGCACGTTGTCGACCCGGATAACAAGGTGCTATCAAACTGTTGACGTTGAGGGTCACGCCCACGCCCCTGTCTGTTGAAATTGGCGATGCCGGGTCGAGGATACAATTCAGGGCGATGTCAGCGCCGCCGACACCTTGTGGTACATTGATGCGAGCTGTGGTCGATGGAGGAATGAATTGACAGCATGCGAAAGGCACATGGGCTAGGTCGAGAGGGTTGGAGGTAACAGAAACCGCAGGTCTGGCGTGCAGGACCTTGACTGAACTCACATCCGGATGAGATGGCAAGGACATTTCAAGGGGGGGCTCGAGACGGATGCACACTGCCAGCCTGGCTGAGCGAGCATGCGAGGAAGTACCCCAGCAGCCTGTGGACTCTAGAGCGAGGTACTTACGGCGCTCAGTTAGGAGGCGGGGAGGTATCTATGGATAAGGTACCCAGGTATCTACCTAGGTACCTAGGTAAGGTACCTCGATTAGGCACCTGAGTTCTTCCCAAACGTTCCTTCCTACCTAAGGTACCTACCTAGGTAGGTACCTAGGTAGCATGCAGCAAGTCCCCTACCCAGGAAAGCCCAGAGCATCCGTGAGCCTTACCCCTCTGTACGTACATGTAGTACAGGGAGGTACCGGGGCCTGTCCAATGGGAACTCCGAAGTTTGGTAGAGGTGCGGCCCCGGCTGATGCACCACCAGGCTGCGACAATCAGCTAGGCTGGTGGGAGCTGCCCACCTTACCTGGTTACATAGCTGCATGGCACACAGTCAATCCTAGCGATACGCTTCCAACCACAAAGCATCGTCGTCAATCCCAGCATCACGTACCTTGCCGTAGTTCTCGATGCGAACTCTGATTTTCAACAATCAGCTGATTGGGCTTGCTCCTCATTCCTCCAAATGCGCTTTCAAGTAATTGCTGGCTTGGCCAGTATTGCTATCTTGCAACCAGGCGCCTCCGCCATCGGCACTGGGCCTCTCGTAACCCACGACGATGCAAACCACCTGCACAACCCGACACATCGACGACTGCCCTTCCTCTCCTGGGTCCGCGACGTTGCGGTCGAACTCTTCTTTGGTCCATATCCTTCCAAGACCGAAATACGCCATGGCGTCCCGACCCCGAAGCGCTATACGGACGAAGTTGTGCTACGCTTCAACCTAACCGCGCCTGAGGAAGAAGCTGCCATGGCTCAGTCAGCCTCCACCTTGTTTCTCGACATTTGGGCATTCACGGAGGATTTTGTCGATATCAGGCTACGCAAAGACAGAATTGGGACTCTGCTTGGTGTACTACCTAAATCCCTACGCGATTCCTACTTGGTGCTCATACCCGATGTCTCTGCGGCGATTCACGGGTCACGCCCCTCCACACCAGTGGTACAACACCATGAATACATGCCCTGGGACGAGGGGTCTGGTCTTCTGCGCCCTCAGGCTGACAGCGATACCGTCTTCTTCCGTGACTATCGACCCCTCTCTGTATGATTCTCTCGCAAGCTACTCGACCGGGCGAACGAATCACTAACTCGCGAGGCAGGTCATTGTGCCTTGGATGCGACTCCTCGAGGCTATGTTCCCTGCGATCGCAAGAATGGTCAACGTCGGTCTGTCATACGAGGGGCGCGATATTCCGGCTCTCAAGGTCGGGGTTTACAAGCCCGGCGAACCAGCACCAAAGAGGAAGACACTGCTCGTCACAGGTGGCATGCACGCGCGGGAATGGATTTCAACGACCACCGTCAACTATGTGGCCTGGTCATTTGTGACCAGCTATGGACGTGATCCCATGATCACTAAGTTGCTCGAGCATTTTGATGTCGTCTTCGTTCCAGTCCTGAACCCTGATGGCGTGGAATACAGCTGGCAGGTAGATCGTCTGTGGCGCAAGACTAGACAGGGAACCGATGTGTCGTTTTGCCAGGGCCTTGACTTGGATCGCGCATTCGGCTTCGAGTGGGACGGTGCTGGATCCAACGGTGAGCCTTGCTCCGAAAGCTATGGAGGCGCGAAACCCTGGGAGGCCGCGGAGGCGGTAGCGCTGGCGAATTGGGCGCGCAATGAGACGACCAACAACAACGTCGAATTTGTGGGTTTGATTGACCTGCATTCGTATTCACAGCAGGTCATGTATCCTTTCTCTTACACCTGCGATACCGATCCTCCCAACCTTGAGAACCTTGAGGAGCTGGCTGTCGGGCTTGCCAAGGCCATTCGGCTATCGAGCGGCGAGGCCTACTCGGTCACGTCGGCATGTGAAGGGGTTGTGGCAGGCGGAGGCGACATGGGCCGCTCGTCCCGCGTCGAGGTGGGCGGGGGCTCGGCCATCGATTGGTTTTATCATGAGATGCGCGCACACTTCAGCTATCAGATCAAGCTGAGAGACATGGGGAGCTACGGTTTTCTACTCCCGAAAGAGAATATCGTGCCTACGGGCGAGGAGATGTTCAACGCTATGAAGTACCTTGGAGACTACTTGCTTGGCAACAACGGGATCGAGCGTTCGAACCAGCAACACTCAATGACGCCGCCGGCAGGTGGGGTTTTCAGCAACCCAGAACTTCGCCGGGTGAAGCGCCGGTGATGACAAAGGTGCGAGGGAAAACACAAGGCGACGAGTACGGGCAATCACGAGAAGACGACCAGATGAGATGGCCCAATGGATGAGGATTGTTACTACAGACATGCTCTACCAGCCCATGACCAGGGCCACCGAGGCGTACAGGGCGGTAAGCTTCAGGGTGCTGTCGAAGACGAAAGAACCGATGGAACCACTTTGTTATGGCAGATGGGTCAGTAAAGGAGTGGTTTCCGCTGTCGCGCTGTCCAAGTCCCTGCATGGAGAGAGTTCAGGAGTAAGGGGGCGGGGCGTTAGAACGTACATCATACGGCCGGCAGGCCCCCGCTCGCTGGCGTAGCCGAACGCGTAGAGGGAGCGACAAATGGTCCAGCCGGCACCCAGGACGGCGGCGGCCAAGGGGTAGCGCAGACCGGCAATGAGTAGAGCGCCAAGGAATGAGGTGTGGTTCTCAGTGAAGTTGGCGTGGGCGCGCTGGGCTGCGAGCGCGCAGGTCACAGGTCAGTAAATCGTGAGGCAGTGGACACGCAATGTTGGGTCTGCAGGGCAAACAATGGGAAGATGGTGACGAACCGCAGTTGAACATGTAGGCCTTGCGGTCCTTGTCGGCCTGCTCGTTTGAGGCGTAGGCGATGGGGTACTTCAGACCGCTCAGCTTGCGGAATTTGCTGGTGAGGATAACATGCTGGGTGTTGACGAAGAAGGTTGACGTAGCCACGAGAAGGACGTAGCTAGCCAAGCCACTTGTTAGCAACGATTCAAAGTAGGCAATACTGGCAAACAGATACAGTATCCTGCGGTGCCATGGGAACGCGCGAACCTGAACTCTTCGGGAAGCTGAATAGTGAGAGGCATGGCGAAGAACGTGTGTCAATTTTTCGTCGAGTGGCTGCTGGGTGCGAAGGATGGGCAAGGGGAGAGCCGTGGGGCTAACAAAGTGTCATAAAAGGCAGACTTGTAATTAGGTCAGAGCTCAGTGTTCAACACTAGGCTCCGGGGCGCACAGCCGGACGGAACAACCACGGCATCAGATCCCTAACTTTAGGGGCCAGACCTATCGGTCGGCAACACCACAAGCCCGATGGCCTCCACTATACACGGCTCCCGGCAGGGAAGGACACGACAGCCGGGTTGCGCGCGATGACTAAGTGGAAAAGCGGTTCAACTATAGACCGTAGGCGCCTGCGGACACGTACCTGTGCTCCGGCGGGGGTTACGTGTCCGTCTTGGTAGGTAAGCAGGTAGGTACCTGAAGAGTTCCTCTCGGGCTCAGAGATGGCCATGAGACAAGTCCTCCAGCCTGGAAGACGTTGCTCTCTGTCCAGCACTTTGACCTACACCTAAGTACGAGGTAGCATGTGGTTCAGATCCGTACAAGGTTCGATAGGTTCGATGGCGGCGGTGCTTCACTGCAACTGGGGACTGTTGTCATCGTTCAATTCAGGCCCTGATTGGACACCTGGAGCAACCCGACAGAAAAGCACCCGCTATCCAATATGACGCCATTCCTACCCATGCACAATCCTCGCCTCAGCGACTTCACCAGCGCCCCCACCAACCCTTCTTTGGTCATCCACTACAACGCGCTCAACACCTTGTCGAATGCCGAGATCAGCGTCGACACGTGCGCCTCCTCGAACACCAGCATCGGTCGCAACCTGACCGTCCTCACACCGCAGGTACCAATGTTGACACCAATCTGCTTCATCGCACGCACCAGCTCGGCAGGCTGAGGAGTGTCAAAGGCGATAAACGTGCTGCGAGAGCATCTTGGTCAGCGTCCATTGAATGATGCACTGTGCTCTTGCTCACGCTGGGGAGAGGACATTGACTTACCCTTGTCCCTTGCCTCGAAGATTTTGCACCTGCTCAGGATGTCTCTCTGCGAGTTTGCTGATCTCGGCGTAGAGAAGGTCGCCCACGCGTGCCTGTTCCAACGTCAGCAAAATCATATCCTTACAGGCGGGCCAGCTCTCAACCGGCTCGGCTCGGCACGTACGCATTGCTCGACCAGCTTGTTGTCGAGAATCTCCTCGATGACAGCCTTGCACATGATGACACGGGCCGGGTCACCCATCCACGTGTTAAATTGGCGGTAGGCCTTGTCCGGCACCAGCATGCGGTCGCCGAAGAAGTACCCGGCCGTCTGGGCCTTCTTGGAGAAGGTCACAATGTCCGGTGGCGAAGTCAGGTTCCAGTGCTCATGGCCCCAGAACCTGCCCGTCGCGCCGAAACCAGTCTGTACCTCGTCCACGATCATGACGACGCCGTGCTTCTTGGTGATGTCGCGGAGCCCCTGGAAGAAGGCGGGCGACGCATGGTTGTCGCCACCCTCGCTCTGGATCGGCTCCGTGATCAAGCCGGCCACGGGGCAGTGCCATGACGTGATGAGCCTCTCGACCTCACGCAGGCACCTCTGCTCCTCGGCCGCATTCTCCTCGACGTGAGCCTCAAGCGGGTACTTGCGCACCGGAAAGGGCGCCTGCGGCCAGTTGAATGACGGCACGTCGAGCTTGTGCACCGCCTTGGAGCGTGTGGTGGAAAGGCTGCCGAAGCCCCGGCCGTGGAAGGAGTTGGCAAAGCTCATGATGGCGAGATCGGGCGATCCAGGCTTCGCATTGTTGAGGCACGAGCTGGTCTCCTCTGCTGTCCATTCAACGCCCTCGCCGCGCTCTTTGCGGCGGTATAGCATGAAACACGCCTTGTAGGCGAGTTCGTTGGCCTCGGACCCCGACTGTGCTGTGAATATATTGTCAAGTCCCGCAGGCGCCGCCCTGAAGAGACCCTGCTTCAGCAGCTCCGCCCAGTTGCTGGAGGGGAAATTGCCAATGGCCGGACGGTTGACCAATGCAGAGATCATCTCGGGCGACTTGGCTGCGGCCACGAGAGCCGCATTGTTGTACCCCACGGGGATGGATGCGATCTGGGCGTACACATCCAGGTAGCGATTGCCATCCACATCCACGATGCTGGGCAATGTCAGTGATGCGACGCCGTGCGACCTGAGGGCCGTGCCGTTGCTTACTAGTTCCCTGAACTCTTCTCATAATCCACTACAAAGTGAATTGCGCGAGCATCGAAGAAAGCATCGAGCTGCTTAGAAGCAGCCTTGGACAGAGGGCCAGGCACCTCTGTCGCAACCGAGTTCTCGAGAATGGCAGGCATTGTGGCTGCTGCTATCTTTCGCTAGGTTCAGATGAGCGCAGTCAGGTGATTGTACGCAGATCGTCAAATTTAGTTTCGGCGCGCTGTTGTTTGTAGAGATCCGTGTTCATCAAGGGGACCCGCGACGGCATTATAAAGGCATTGCGACGCTTCTATCAGTGACTCCGGCGGAGCGACTGAAACCGGCATCGTTGCTCCCGGCCCATGCCGGCCCATGCCGGCCATCATCCGGTGACTGTGTTCCCTCAATGATCTCTGGTCCGGTTTCTACTCTTACTGTGATGTGTGATTTGCCCCCCAACCCCCCGCCCCCCCCCCCCGAAATAAAGGCTTTAGAGGAGATATCACAAGGGCCGAGAGAAGTACGGGAAACACCGAGCACAAAGTTTGTGGGAATGGCCGGGTAGGTGGAGCATTGGGTTTCTCAAAGGAGAAGGAGGGTTCCCGCATATTTTATCCTGAGGAATTG
>NW_009276927.1:42451-115428 GCF_000150675.1 Verticillium dahliae VdLs.17
CGAAGCTCTCTTTTCGACACCGATCGACATCTGCTGTGAGTAGCAGGACGTGCTGCAGCTCACATCTGTTACCATGATCTCAAACATTCACCCTGTAAGTTTCCTTCAAGTTTGCTGTTCTTTTTTTAGGTTTTTTCACAAGGCTCTGCGTGGACTCGGCTTACAATCACGATAGTTGCATGATCCGTCCCTGATGCGGACGGCATGCTATGTGAATGGCGATTGGGTAGCGGCTGGCTCCAGCAAAACATTTAACGTTGAGAGTATGTGTCGCATCCGAGTCTCGCAAGGCTCAATCAAGACTGAGGTCATTTCTCCTGGGGAAACCATGCTGACCATGTTCTAAGACCCTTCAACGCTGGCATCCGTAGCTCAATGTCCTGATTTCGATGTTGAGGACACCGAGGCTGCCATCGAAGCAGCGCACCAGGCATTCGCATCATACCGCAAGACACCAGCTCGCACGAGAGCTCGATGGCTCCGCCGGTGGTATGAGCTCATGATCGAGAACGCCGAAGACCTGGCACGCATCATTACTCTCGAGAATGGCAAGCCACTTGCAGATGCCACGGCCGAGGTCCACTACGCAGCGAGCTTCTTCGAGTGGTTTTCAGAGGAGGCGCCGCGCATTTACGGCGAGACCATTCAGGCGAGCAACCCGAGCTGCAGGATCGTCACGCTCAAAGAGCCCATTGGCGTCTGTGGCTTGATCGCACCATGGAACTTTCCCGGCGCCATGATCACCCGAAAGGTAGGCCCGGCGCTGGCGGCAGGCTGCACCGTCGTCGTGAAGGCGCCGGCCGAGGCACCTCTTACGGCCCTTGCTCTCGCCGAGCTGGCGCACAGGGCTGGTATCCCCAAGGGCGTTGTCAACATTATCACGGCATCGGCACACAACACCATCGCGGTCGGGAAGACTCTGACGACCCACCCCATCATCAAGAAGGTGTCCTTCACCGGATCCACTGGCGTGGGCAAGATCCTCATGAGCCAGAGCTCTACCACACTGAAGAAACTCTCCCTTGAGCTGGGCGGTAACGCGCCCTTCATCGTCTTCGAAGATGCCGACCTCGATGTCGCCGCCCGGGGCCTAATTGCATCAAAGTTCCGCATCTCGGGCCAGACCTGTGTTTGTGCCAACCGCATCCTTGTCCAGCGCCAGGTGTACGACGCATTCACGCGGAAAGTCCTTGACATCGTCCGGACGTTCAAGGTTGGCGACGGCCTCAGCGAAACAACGACACATGGGCCACTCATTCACCAGCGCGCAGCCCAAAAGGTGGACGAGCACGTCAAAGATGCCGTCTCGAAAGGTGCTCGAGTGCTCCATGGCGGCGAGCCTCTGAAACATTTGGGACCCAACTTCTTCGACATTACTTTGCTCGCCGACATGGCGCCCGGAATGAAGATCTGCACAGAGGAAACGTTTGGTCCTATTGCAGCTTTCTTCGCATTCGACACGGAGGCGGATGCTATCGAGATGGCCAATGACACAGAAGTCGGTCTTGCCGGCTATTTCTTCAGCCAGGATGCGAGCCGCTGCTGGCGGGTAGCAGAAGCACTTGAAGTCGGCATGGTTGGGGTCAATGTTGGTAGGTTACCCTTGCAAGCCCACACGATACTGCATGCGTGATTTCGCAGTCCATTAACCTTTATCACAGGCTCCATTAGTGACCCAGCTGCGCCTTTTGGTGGCGTAAAGCAGAGTGGCTTTGGACGAGAAGGTAGCAAGTACGGTATTGATGAGTACCTGGTGACCAAAATGGTCATGACAGGTGTGAGTGAGTCGTGAGCCATAGAATCAAGAGGGGCCTGGTAGCCCATAGCGAGATATAGCATGCATCGTTTGCATAAAAAATACCATAGAGATGATTGTGTTGATAATTTCATGACTCTAGACCGTTGTCACGGGCCTCATCGGTTCTTTGAGGACGAGACGTCAACGCATTATGTGTCCCGGAACGCCAACCCACTTGCGCATGATCCCGGATCTGCTCAAGAATTCGCAAAGTCGAATTCTCCACCAAATACCCATCATCTGGAGCCATGGGCTGCCAGCAATTTCTGCGCCTCCCTTGAAGCAGGACGCCCGACTGAGCGTTCGAAGATGTGACGGTCGGGCAGGCCGTGCAAGGAATCGGCAGTGCGCAGTAGCACTTAGCCGGTATCCTTCACGTCCTGACCTGACTCAGGTATGCCGCCGCCGAAAGAGGCAAGAAAAACGCCCGGCCCCGTGTACTCGGCCATGGTCCTACCGGCCCCCCCAGACAAGGAACGAAGCCGTGTCACCCGGTGCATCGCTGTTCCGGCGGCTGCCAGTCAAGTCCCAGCCCCTCGAACACACGCTGCTCGGCCG
The DNA here is from genome assembly GCF_000150675.1 of Verticillium dahliae VdLs.17. NCBI lineage: Eukaryota > Fungi > Ascomycota > Sordariomycetes > Glomerellales > Plectosphaerellaceae > Verticillium > Verticillium dahliae. The sequence goes on from NW_009276927.1 coordinate 44,808, forward strand.
TCACCATATCGGGCGCTGTCCCTTGATTCCCTCTCTCCAAATCGACCCAAGACCCGTCTGATCGTTTGCGTATGCCACTGCTGTCGAATTTGTACCCTAATTCCTTCTTACAGTACCTTCGCACATCCCTCTGGAAGGTCGTCCCGCCACTCCACCCTAGAACTGCGCAACCCACTGTCTTCCACGGGCTTATGATGATGTCGACACGCCGGTGTGGCCTGTCAGAAGCCGAGTCTTTGCTCCCCGGCTCCTGCCAAACCACCATGGCCTTATCGAGCGTGTCGAAACCCGCCCCCTTGGTCCTAGCAGTATCAGCCTTCCACGTGAGAGGCTTCTGGCCCCTCTCACTGTTGTGAGTGCTCAACGTAAGTGTATGCGTGATGAATTGTGCCTTCTCGAGAGATGCGACGAGCCTCTCGATAAACCTATAAGTGGCATCTTCGTCCGCATGGCTCAGAATAACATCGACGTCACCGCTGCTTTTTTTGCCTCGCCTGTGACCCCCGACAATGGTCAGCTGGAAGCCAGGCTCAATTTCTTGAGCTTGTCGAAGAATGGTGGCAGCAATGGCTTCCACCTCATGGCGTGGAATGGGTTGGAGGAACTCGTCATAATACTTGACTCCGATCTGCTGAACACGGCTGAGGCGGTCCCAGCCGTATTCAACTAGATCATCCAGATCTCGCCAGCCCTTTTTGTAAAACTCGCGAGCCGTCGTGTCACCGACGCCCCATATATTATAAAACAGGCGAAAGACGGGTAACCTTGCCTCCTGTTGTGAGGAATCGATCTCCCCAAGCGAGCCAGTTGTTTTCCACTGATGATAAAGCTCGGCAATCTTACTGCCACAACCAGGAAGTCTTGCTACTTCTGCCTTTGAATCAGTCTAGTTCTCGCATATCACCTAGTCATGACTTATCAGATATACTAACCAGGAGAAGTGGATATCGCATAAGGGTACGCCGCTACAGTGGCAATTGCAGTCGAATAGGCACGCACACCAATCTCATCACCGAGCAGTTTTCGTGTCGTTCGTATCTCTTTGAGTGCCTCTACAAATTCATTGTTTGGTGGATTGGCAGGTGTTGGTCTCTGACAAGAGTATGTGGTCCTCAAAAACGCTGGTATCGGAGGCATAGTCATCACAGCGTCATGTTCCGATGTTGTTTCTCTCAGTAAGCTGGGGCCTTGGGATACAGGAACAGACCTGTGAAGGCTTCGGCGCCCCGTCGAAATGCTCTGGCCCTTCTGAGCCACTGGCTGTTTTGACTCCGCAGACTCCGAATGTTGCGGCGACTTTGCCTTGCAACTTTGAATAACTTGACCTCGGTACAGCATGTAAGACTGCATAGGGAGCAGCGTTCCTGCTGCCAGCGACTCCGTCACCCATGCCAGCTTCAACACCCTGATTTCTTTCGCTGGCTTCGATGGTGTGGGGTCTCCGTCTTCGCTCGTAGAAAGTCTGATTCGTTTTCTTGGCCCGGTCTCCGATGGGTCAGAATTGACAGCTACGTCCAGTGGCTCAGTGAGGACATTCCTGTGCCGCAGTTCGAAGAGTGCTCTTTCTCGTTTAGAGATATTGCCGATGATGACGTCCGCCTCCAGTATATCATACGTTAATGAAGGAATACTTTCCTCAACCTCGTGAAGTCGTCCGGGATTTAGATGTGTGGGGAGAAGAAAGATTGAAGGAAATGGCAGGCTCATGTCGGCAAATCAAAGAATGCTCGCTATGCATGCGTTTTCGAGTCTGCTCATAGGAAACCATTCGTCAAGACATCATCGTGTTCTTGTAGGCGTGCTGTTGCTGTTTGCAGTGGGCATGAGGCAAGCATGAAGCGAAAGAGCATGCGGGGCAGGCAGGTTGACTACTGTTGGCCTTTGTTTATTAGCCCGCGTATGCTGTGGTGACGACGAATGATGTTCATCAGCGAATCACCATTCTGACATCATTGGTACATTTCTGCTTATCTTAACAGATGGACGCACCCAAAAATGTCTAAAAGTTTGGCCCGGTAACCATTTCTAGAGACGAAGGCCTGGATAACGCCTCGGGCCCCTGCAAACAACCTGAACACCCCCAGCATCATGGACGATAATGAAATGTTGTACGCCTCCGTGGCCATGCCTGAGCCAACTTCTCATGAAACATCTTCAAATTCGAGGTCTTCTTCGCTCTCGTCGCCTTCCTGCTGAGCCGGCGACTCAAGCTTGACTCGTTTTGCTGGCAAGTCGTCGGCGCTGTCTTCATGGGAATCTGCGCTTCTTTTATTCGCAGGCGTGGCAGCACTGGCTGGCGTTGCCCCGCTGGAGTTGTTGCCTGTCGCCACAACATCCTCGAAATCGTCCTCGTCCTCGTCTTCCTCGTCATCGCTGCCTTCTTCTGCAAGCGCCCGGGCAGCATCTGCTTCTTGCTGTGCCTTAATAGCCGCGAACATTTTTGCCATTTCCGAGTCATCTTGTTCCTCTCCGCTGCTTTTGATCCCCTCTTTCGAATCAAGTGCTTGCGTTTTCACCGCAGGGGTCGATCCAGAATTCGCCGTGAGATAGGATTCTCCCGTAACAGTGCTGTTGGACATCCATGAAGGTAGCGCATTTTGATGCGCAATCTTATCTTTCCTGGCCTGCTCCGCGGCCTTCTCTGCCTCTGACGGTCCGTCGGATGTGGATATGTTGACTGATAGAGACTTTGGGCCGATATTGTCCAGTCCTTTGACCGATGTAGGCTGGAGGGCTGAGACAAAACCGATGGGGCCCTGGCTGGTATCGGGCGCCAGCGGCTTGTAGGCACTAATGGCTATGTCGAATGTGTTCTCTGGTACGACCACATCATCGATACGCGGCAGCATCTCTGTGATGAACTTGAATTGCTCGTTCAATCTGGTTGACTCTTGATGTCCCGTCGAGTGCCGTTCCAAGTCATGTGTCAAGGGGTACTCGCAGTTGTGACAGAGGAACCCTGCGCTGCTGGCTTTGTCGAGCACCTCCATTTGGGTCCATTCGGCTTTGCACCGCTCGCAGAAGTATTCCTTGCGCTCGCTCACCGGAATGTTCGTGCCCTGTATCTCTTTGTCCACGGTGTACACCCGCCACTTGATTGCGTCGATGGCCTGTCGGTAATCGATGAAGTAGTATTGTTTGTTGATCGGTCGCTTCTGTTCCGGGTTATTCGACTGCTCCGGTCGCGTATATCTATGAACGATGGGGATTAGCAAGGGGAAAGATGTATGTGTGGAAGGTCGTTCCCGTACGATGTGATGAAGCGATCTTCTCGCAGCTTTCCGCAAAGCCTGTGTACCTCTTTTGTGTTCATTCCCAACATAAAGCGCAAGTCTTCGTCCTTGAGTCTGGTCTTCGTTAGTACCTTTGCGCCTTAGGAAGATTCGCGAATACGCGCTGAAACGTACGCCGAGTGAATAATTAGGGCGTCAATGACCAGGACATAGTTGTTGTCGTAGAAGGCTCGAACCACCTGCCTGACCAACGTCTTGGCCATGTCCAGTGGAGGCGCCATGCTCGTCGATCGAAGATTCCCAGGTGAAGTGACAGTGATGTAGTATTTGAATTAAGGATCATGCGACCAAGAAGGCAATCCTACGGCAGCAGAAGAGTTCAGGTTTGCGCGTGTGTCGATGTGTTGGGCAAGTGGTCCATCGCCGACAAGGTAGGAAGGTCAAGCGTCGCGCCAGCCGGTAGAATTGTTTGCGCAAGCCTGCTGAAGTGGGAATAGTTCGGTGGAGGCAGAGTCAATTTCACGCTAGTCTCTCGATTGTATATCCCGAAGTCGACTGTGATGAATCGTCGTGGGATGGTACTCGCCAATATATTGAAGGTGGTGGCCCAATGCTGGAACAAGGGACGAAAGTCGTAAACTACTGTCACGAACTTCAAAGCAGCCGTCAGATTCGATGTTGCCCACGAGTACTGCACCGAGCACTGGTGTTGGTGGGGTTTGTACGGGTCTGACCCACTAGAGCTGTGACCAATCAATACTACAGCTGGCTAATGCTGCAGGTACATCTGCAATGGATCAGCGCAGCCGCACAGGACTCTCAGCGCCGCTCTAACAGCCAGCGTGGTGCAAGCCATGTTCAAGCTCCCTTGCCCCAGATCAATTCAAAGAATGCAGCCAAACTGATGAGAATTTCCCGCAGCGGTCAATTGGAGAGAAGCAAGCCTAACACCAACCAAAACGCCAGGTCAACCGGTCATACCCGGTCGGAAGTGAACCGGATTGCATCTCGCGCCTAACGCACCACTGACCAAGTCGAATCCCCCTCGCCCAAGCATAACACACGACCTTCAGATTCTAGCACCCAGATCTCCAGATACCTGCGCAACAGGTTGCAGCAGGCAGAGGAATTGCACCCACGCCATCAAAACCTGTTCTTTCAAACATACTTTCGAAGCTATGCAGATTGTTAGCAAAAGAGTCGATAAATTTCAAAGTTGTGATCGCAGATAAAAGTAGACTTACGTCAAGCGTCAACGTCCTCGAGCTGTTGATTTCCTGGTCACGGTAGACTCCTACAAGGCTCTCGCTGTCCTGGAAAAGTCCTGCCTTGAGACTGATGACGACAAACTGCATACCGGGTCCGGCATGCTCCCGGATGTACTTCTTGATCTTGTCAACGTTGGCGTTGTCGAGCGCGGCATCAACCTCATCGAGGACAAAGAAGGGGCTCGGCTGGTAGCTGTGGATGGCAAAGAGTAGTGCCAGCGCTGCCATAGTCTTCTCGCCACCCGAAAGGAGATCCATGTCTCGGAATCGCTTGAGGGGAGGCATGGCATGGTATTTGATGCCCGCCAGGTAGGGAGTGTCGTTGTCTTCTTCCTTGTCCAGGTATGCTTGGCCACCGAGAGGGTACGCGTCAGAGCGTGTAAGATCCTTGTAGACGGTCTTGATCTGTTCCGAGATGTGTGTAAAGGCCTTGTTGAAGACCTCATACCTTTTCGTCTTGATCACGTTGAAGGCATCGCGAGCTTCTTTGAGCGCTACTCGCGAGTCTTCGAACTCGCGTTCGGTGTTCTTTAACCTGGTCTCAACACCTTCCAACCTCTCCATTGCCTTCATGTTAGGGTTGATCTTTTCTAACTCCGCCGCAAGAGTGTGTATCCTCTCCTTGAGGGTTTCGCTCATGCTCTCGTCATTGGACTAGCACACGCGTTAGCAGGCTGCTCCCCAAGTCAAACACACCGTCCAGAAGGAAGGGACCATGAGCTCACATTCTTCAGCTCGTCGCTCAGCCCATCAAAATCAATCATGATGCCATGATCATCGAGGGCAGCATCCAACATTCCGTCGTCCTCGTCGTCGAGGTCCATGGCATCAGGGTCCTGACGCAACAAGTTGTCCTCCCTAGGCAGGTTGTCCAATGACCCATCAACCAGCGGGATGTCGATTCCGTCCATCTTGCACTTTCTCAACAGCGCAAACTTGGCGGCACCGTCCTTTTGCACACTTGTTTCAAGGGCATTGATGTCCTTCTGCCTCGCTTCGATCTCTTTGCTGCGACTCTTGACCTCTGCCTTTGCCTCGGCGACCTTCTGGCTACGCTCTTGCTGCTCTGCGCGGGCGACCTGCAGATTCTCACGCAACGCATCCAGCTCGTCCGAGACCTCGCCCATTCTATCTTCGATCTCCGATTTCTGTTGTTCGTACGTTTGCAGGTCTTTCTCGAATTGCTTCAGCTTCCTCTCCATGGATGCCACGCGACCTTCAAAGTCTTTGAGTCTTGACTCGTTCCAGGCAAGGGTGCTCTTCAGCCTCTCTTTTTGGACTTCAAACCTGTTTCGTTCTTCTTCGAGTTGACGTTGCAAACCCTGGTGCTCTGCATCGTACGCTCGGATATTACTCAGACCCAACCTTTTGCAGAAGTCACCGAAGACTCGGTCCTCCACCTGTGAGATGGCTGCTCGGAAATTCTCCAAGGTTTCGGTTGTTGATCGTAGCTCGGCGTTCTTCGCAGCGTACTGAGGTTCCCAGTCATGAAGCTGCTGGGCTTGGTGGTCTCTTTCCCGTGACTTGCTGGCGTGGTTCTTCTCAAACTGAGCCAATTCATATTTGGCAGCCGCCAGTTGAGGCTCTAGCACTTGTAGATCAGTACGTAGGGTATCCTCCGCACGCCTATCAGTTGCCGGCAGGTTTTGTATTTCTTCGGTGTACTTGGCGGCTGTTCTCCTCAGAGCGTCGACATCGTGTTCCTCGAAGCGCCGTTTGCCGCCCTTGTGCTCGGGGCCCCGTCCACCAGTCATGAGACCTCCTTTGTGGATGACGGTACCGTCCAGCGCCACAGCCTTGACAGGGATTTTCTTCTCGTAACAAATATGTGAAGCCACGCGAAGGTCGTCACACACCACCGAGCTGCCGCAAGCATATGCCATGGCGCGTTCGTAAGCAGAGTCGAAGTCGATCGTGTCGATCGTAAGCCGCGCCCCGCTGATACCTTTGACAGCCGTGTTCACAGCGTTGACCTTGATGTTGTCAAGCGGAATGAACGTCATTGGTGGGATCTGGTTGTCCTTCAGATGCTGGACACACTGCATGCCCGTCTTCTCGGTATCCACGACAACGGACTCAAAGTCTTTGCCGAGGGCAATGATGACAGCTTCGTCAAACTTCTTCTGCTTAGGCTTGCAAAGATCTCCGATGCGACCCTTGACGCCAGGGTAAATGCGTTTGAGCGTGCTGACCGTCTCTTTCATGCGCGTCTCGCGATCGTTTTGGCGACGGCCGTCGTCTGCTTCATTCAACTGCCTGGCCACCTTCTGCAAATGCTCCTCAAGCTCGGTTCGTTTGTTATTTGTCCGCACCCGAGTGGAGTCCAGCTGTCTGAACTCCTTCTTCTTCGCATCGATTTGCTCAGAAAGGGTGGTGATGGTGTCCTTCGTAAATTTGGCGCGTTCTTGGATCGTCTCGAGTTCGCCATCTAGCTTTTCGACGTTGGCATTGAAGCCGTCGACTTTGCTCTTGAGACTATTGACCATGACTTCATCTGTCTTTTGTTGACGGACAAGGTTGTCGATCTTGTTTTGGTTGGCTGACGTTTTGGCGAAGACCTGACTGCGCAGAGCGTTGTACTCTTTGCGATCTTCGTCGCTGAGCTCCGTGCCCTGTTTTCTAGACCTTTCCTGAAACTCTCTTTCCTTGAGCTCCTGAGCCTTTTCGACAGTCTTGAGCTTCTTTCTATCATCTTCCAGAACTTTGACCTGATCGTCACGTTCTCTTCGTGTTGTATCGAGACGTTGGCGAAGAGCGCTTGCTTCACGAGTGCTCTGTTCCACTTTTTGATTGATGGGAACAAGGCTGTTCTCGAGTTCTTCGATCTTTCGCTCTTTGGCTCTGATGTGCTTGTCATGCTTGCTGACATCTCGTGTCGCCGCCGCGAGCTCTTTATGAGCGGCTTCCAGCTTCTTCTCAAAAGATGCTACGTTGCGCCTGAACTCTTGGAGGTTCTCCTCGTGATCCTTGATCTTGTCGTTGGACTCATCCATGCTGCTTTGGAGATGAAAAAGCTCCCACAGCATGCGATCAACGATGGCGCGGTCTCGTTCTTCAGTCTTCTGCTGGAAATTTTCGACCTCCCTCTTTTGCTCTTGGTATTGCTTGATCTCTGAGTTGATGCCCCGGCGCCGGTGAAGCTGAAAGCTCTGGTCCTCGGCGGCTTTCTCTGCCGCCGCTTCAAGACGTTCATAGTCGGCTTTGAACTCCAAGCTTCCCGAAATCTGCTCGATAAGACGCGTGAGGTCCTGAGGAGACTGAGCTGCAATGGCCTCGACATCACCCTGGAAAACCAGGAAGTTCCGCGCCTTGATCAGAATATTCTCGACCTCGAGGGCCGTGTTGTATTGCTGTGCGTTCACAACACGGTCGTTGATCCGATATTCGCTAGAACCTTGGCTTGTGATTGATCGCTTCCACTTCTGCTCATCGCCGGCATCGTCCTCGTACACAGCCATAACCCAAGCAGTCTTTGGGTCGTGGCGCGATGGCTTGTCACCGTTCGATTTCCCATCTGCGTCTCCATTGGCGCTCGGAGTGTCCGCAGATCCGTCGTCGTTTATTTTGGACGTCTTCAGGACGCGGCCACGGTAAACCAGGTCCTTGAGATGGGTTGAGCGGAGATGTGAAGACTTGATTCCTAGGACGAAGGAAATGGCGTCCATGCTGACGTGCGATAGCCCGTATTAGCAATGAGTCCTGATTCTCTTGTGCAATTTCTAGCATGCAGATGACAACAGGGAAGGAACAAGGGGAACGCACGAGTTGGACTTTCCAGATCCATTAGGACCGATGATGGAGGTGAAATAGGAGTCCCCGAATAGGAGGACATGATGCCCTTTGTAGGACTTGAAGTCTGCAAGGCGAATTAGTAGGCGTGGTGAAGCTGATGGGAAAAGGCGCAGCATACTGAACAGCTCGAGGCGGATGAGTTTGCCCATGGTGGTGGTGTGGCACGCGTGAATAGCAGTGTCAAGGCTTGTTGGAACAACCGTAAATCATTGGAGACCCCAATTTGGCCGAAATTGAAGAGGGCTTGTGTTGAGCCTGGCGACCTAGAGTGTCGATGTTGACCGAGGCTGTCGCGAAGATGGATGGAGTTCGGCGCGAAGAGGGGATCGTCGTGCATGCGTGTGCGCGTCGCAAGTTAGAAGCAGTCGCGTGTGGAAACGAGGATGCTAGTTGATTAACCGTGGTAACGTAAGTCGCAACAGGCGTTTGCCTATGCCTTCAGCTTCGCGTGGGCAGTTGAGTCGCACACTGCTTATCCAGGATCTATCGAGATGATTTACGAGTCTCCCACTTTCCACGCGCGTCAAGATGCGCCAGCACGCGACTTGGAGCAGTCCCCACAACGTTGGGCTGGTGGGTTGGCACTCACCCCACACAACGCGACGGACAGCCAGTCACCAGTTTGAGTGCGACCAAGGTCATGTGACTGCTCCAATTTGCAGGTCCCAGGGACGTGCAAGCCAACCACAGGGACCAGGCCATGCACCTGCTCCAACTACGGGCATCCAGTGATTGGGGGCCCTGAGGTACCTAGGTACCTAGGTGCGGTACCAACCTGTCTTATGGTGCCTTGCTTGTCCAGTAGACGGACAACAGGACATGCACATGCCAATTACCGATGATGCCTTCAAGGTACTTTGATTGTGAGTGAAATACCTGAGCCCAGCAAAAACCATGTGGGAAGGTTGAATGCAGTTACCTCTTCGCTTCTTGGGGCTACTTGGTTGCATATTGAACACCTGGGTGGATCAGGTACTTCAGTTCAGTTCACTCTGGAACACTTGCGACTTTAGCGGAGCAGACGCACAACCTCCCAAGATGCCATGTGACGCAACCTCGTGAAAATGGAGAGGCAAGACGGCGCCCGTGATCGAATGGAATTCGCGAGTCACTTGTTAGAGGTGTTTGAAGTGATGTGCTATGTAAAGGCGGATGCCATCTACTTCGCTACTTCCAAGAATGTCCCATAAAGCGTGCGAGCTCGAGGCTAGATCAAGCATTGAAGTCTCCACTGTTAACGAGTGACGTCGTAATGCTTAATCGTGTTCGTTATCTATCGGTCGCTCATCTAGCTCTCGGCCCTGGTCGACATACCTACTTGGATCCCGTGAACAACCATAGGGACGAAGGACAGCCCATCTCGTCATCAAGAAGACGTTAACCCAAGGCACCACCCTTTCTTCGATCCTTGCACTGCCCAGAGCCACACATATGGGACACACTTCTCACGAGGACAACTCACCAACTTATTATCCGACTCGTTCGCCCACCCTATTCCAGCCCTGTTCAGCTCACAGCCACCTCGACAACACGGGTATACTGATACACCGCCTTCGCGATCCAGCACCTTGCACTTGATCTTCGACGCTTGTTTCGTGATCAGGATCTGAGGTCATCCTACGAACCCGAGATGTAAGATCATGTACCCTTCGATGCCTGGCTATCGCAACTGCGAACAACCGGTCCCTGATCCATAAGGGTGTTGATCAACACGAACAAGCACTGACCTCCGTGCCCAGCTGCTTCAGCTATAACGAGCTACGAGTGCGAGAATGACGCACTCTAAGCCTGTCGACATGCGAACCTCGGAAGAGGGCCCGACATCATCACACGACGATCTCCCTGCTGTCTTCGATGCCAACGACGCTCCTTCGCTCAGCTCGTCCCCGCCCGACCACGATTCCTTAAACACTCCCAACATTGGGCCGATCACACCAGGAAGCCCAAGGTTGTCCCGACATCCCTCCTTCTCAGGGAGTAGCTCTTACCATGAAGACTGGGAGGCTTTCCCGCCCCTGGACCGCCTGTCGGTGCTTGATCTTCTTGATAACTTTGCACTGCCCCAACAACTCGAAAAGCTACAGAAAGGCATCTCGGCCCAGACACAGAAGGTTAAGAAATCGAGGGATGCGTTCAAGTCGAAGAGTCACCAGGCGCGAGAGCGCATGGTAGAGGAGTGGAGGCGCCGTGTGCCCACCGCTGACGAGCAGCTTGACCGCTATCGCAAACGGATGCGTGTCAGTGTTGACAAGCTGGGCAAGCAATGGGGCGACGCCAAGATCATTACTCTTCGAGAGAAGGTATCCTTCATCTGTGGTGTCATGAATATCTTCCTCAGCGGCTACCTCATCGGCGGGTTCCCGGAGTGGTTCCACATATGGTACACCATCCAGCTCCTCTACTTCATGCCGATCCGCTTCTTCACCTATCACCGCCGAGGCATGCATTATTTCTTGGCCGATCTCTGCTACTTCGTCAACTTCCTCCTCATGCTCAGCATCTGGGGTTTTCCTGGTTCAAAGCGACTATTCACCGCCGCGTACTGCTTGGCCTTCGGCAACAACGCTGTCGCTATCATCATGTGGAGAAACTCACTTGTCTTTCACAGCTTCGACAAGGTTACTTCGCTCTTCATCCATATCATGCCCTGTGCCACTTTGCATTCCATGGTCCATCTTTGGCCTGAGCAGCTCCAGGCCTCTCGGTACCCTGCCATATGGGCAATCAAGCATTCGCCCGCCGGGTCGCCGACTGCTTACGGCAACGTTTTCTCGATGCTAGCTTGGAGCTCCGTTCCATATGCGGTCTGGCAGTTGTCGTACTACTTCCTCATCACTGTTCGCCGCCGGGAGAAGATTGCCGCCGGCCGTCCCACTTCGTTTACCTGGCTTCGGCGCTCATACTCAAAGACATGGATCGGCAAGGTCGTACTAGCATTGCCCAACGCGCTACAGGAGCCCGCCTTCATGGGGATACAGTACAGCTATGCCGTGCTTACCATGCTTCCTTGCCCCATCTGGCTGCACAGTCGCTACGCCTCGGCTGGTTTCCTCATGGCTGTCTTTGCATGGAGCGTCTACAACGGGTCGACATATTACATTGATGTCTTCGGCAAACGGTTCCAGAAGGAGCTCGAGTCCTTGAAAGCCGAGGTCAGCCAGTGGCAGAACAGCCCAGAAATTCCGCTCAACTCGCCTTTGGTCACACCTCATCCAGACGGCCCGGTATCCGCCGAGCTGTCCACGGCTGTAGTCGAGGATGCCACCCCGCAGTTCAAGCCGGAGGTCAGCAGTCCACCCGGCGCCAAAGCTGCGGGGCTGTCCAGTGTGGACCAGATTCCTCTCCTCAAAGACGAGAATCTAGCTGCCGTATCTCGCTCGTCAGGCGTCGACGGCGGAGTCAAGGACGCTGCTCGTGCAAGGAAATCAGGCTGACCCCACAAGCTGGCGAATGACGTTCATCGGACATGCTGTGTTGCATCTTTGTCGTTGATATTTTTCGTTTTCAGGAATAGTTCGCGCGAGGCCTCTTGCTTTCGTATTGGTAGTACCTTATCATACTGACTTGCGGTAATGGGGAAGGATCCGGGCTTACGAGGAGCGTTTCCACCTCCACGAATAGTTGACTTGTTTTTTTTCACCAGCGTGATTAGGGTTGACGGTGCCGTTGTAATTCTCAGATACCCAGAGTAGGCTAGCGATATAGGTGCTGTAAGCAGGTAGTGATTTATTTCCATTTCTACTTTGTATCTCTCTGTTGCACCGTTTCTAGTCATCAAATACTCCCTAGTATATCAGGTATGGTGACTGTAGGACGAATTGTCGACGACCGTCTGAACTTGACATTGCTCGACATTCCGGTATAGTGTAATACAGTGAGAAAAAAAAGAATCCTGTAATTCTTGTTGACTAAACCACTGATCTCATCGAGGTAACGAAGCCCGTAAAGCTCTCCGATGATGCAAGTGGCAAGTACAGTCCCTGAGGATCATTCTACAAGATGTGTGCTATAGCTATCAATCGGCAGCTAAAAGTATGCGAATCAACAAATGAATGTCGCCAAGCCCTAGAGTTGGGTGTCATGTTTGGAGCGGCCTGATCAAGGGCCTTCGCAAGTGGGAAATCGCCTAGATGAGTATACTGTGCAGGATGCCATAGGGTTTGACCTCCGACTCAACAGCGTCACTATGCCTCAGACAGAGCAAGTCGTATTTTGAGGAACAGGTTCACGAGTGAACTTTGCAAGTTACAACCCATTGTAGTTTGTCATGAGTGAAGCAACGGTGCAGCGGCCTGTCGCTCACTCTTGCGTATTGACGACGAGACCTCGGACACAGATGAGAAACAACTACTGTCTATGTCCACAGCGGCATGAAGCGGACTTCCGCCATGGCAACCGAGCTCTGCGAGTGACGAACGGTATGCGGTAGCGAATCCAGCGTCTCGTCCAAATGAGCGGCACTGCTGTCAAACAAACCACATCGAACTTATAACAAGAGGCAGAACTGACAGGCTTTGCTAATCCCGGTACAGTTCAACAGGCCCACTGTGTTCTGCTTGTCACATCAGCGTGGTCCCCCAAAAAGAAAGGAATTACCTGGAAGCCAAGTTAAGCATGGCCTTGGATCATTACAAGAAGGGGCTGCGGCCAAGCTGTCATGGCATGCCCCACGCTGCATACGGCGGTGGTACAGTCAGCTGTTATTTTTTTCTTGGCGCTCAGTCGACACAATTACGGTTTAGGCGGACTCTATGAAGAATAAGGCGGACGGTCATCGAAAGTTGCATTGGTGTTTATCATCTCATCAAGCTGAATTGCATCGAAAGAGCCATGCTGAGGGGTGTGCGAAGCCGTCTCAAGATCGATGAAGGCGGGGAGCGAGAGTTACTGATACAGGTGTGATAGAAGTGGTCGCGAGGGAGGGGGATTGAAGGCGGCAGCTGGCTGGAAGTAGCGCGAAAAGTGCGAATCCATGGGGTTTATGCCCGTCACTGAGACAAAGCCTGTCGCGACGTGTAGCGTTGCCGAGTTGATTGTGTGCGAAAGCTACCAAAGAAATCCGTGCAGTGTAAACCGAGCTCTGAGGCGAAAAAAAACTGCCTGGTCGATTCTGTGCAGGCCAGCCTCGCTCTAACCGAAAGCGAGGCCATACCAGAGAAAGACGCAATCCGAAGAATCCCATTTTCGTTTCCCACCCTTACTAGTCGCATTGCACAAAAACTCCATTAGAAGACGGAAGGATCGAGAAAAGCCCGCCATGGTCGAAAGTACCAAGAGCGGAAGGAAGCGCGACAAATGGCGGTCCACATCGCGATAATTAGCGGGATCCTGTGCGCATTAGCCCGTGCCTTGTGAAGAGGTCGTCAGTAGTAATCCGAACCTCCACCGTAGGGCTCCCGTGCCTCGGAGCGACCACCGGCAGAGTCGCCATAGGCGGCAGCGGCAGCAGGAGCATCACGGGTGCGCGGAGCGTCACGCTCAGCTCCGCGGTCGTAACCCCTTTCGCGGTCATAGCCAGGGCCACGGCGGTCATCGCGATAGCGGTCACCGCCCTCGCGGCCTCCACCCTCGCGACCCCCACCGTCGCGGCCGCCCCCACTGCCGTAGCGGTCGACGCGACCACCGCCGCTGTAGCCATCATCACGCTCGCGACGGTCGTAGCTACCGCCACGGTCGTCACGGTAAGTGCGATCGTAGCCGCGGTCCTCGCGGTATCCTCCGCGATCCTCGTAGCGACGCTCATAGCCGCCACCGCCGCCGCCGCGGTAGCGGTAGGGGTCGTCGCGTCCATAGTAGCCGCCGCCGCCACCGCCGTAACCACCGCGGCGACGATCGTCGTAGCGGTCGTTCATGCGGCCACCACGGCCACCACCTCCGCCCTCTGGGGATTGATATGTCAACGTCACGGGTCGTTGTAGGATTGATGGGAATATGCTAGGACTTACCACGCTTGGGAGGACCGAAGTACTTGCCGGGGGTCGGGGTACGGGGACGGGCACGGCGAGCCTTCTCGATGCTGAGAGTACGGCCGTCAATCTGCTCTCCCTGGAGACCCTCCTTGGCAGCATCAGCTTGGTCGGAGGTGACCATCTTGACGAAGCCGAAGCCGCGGGACTCCTTGGTGTGGGGGTCACGCATGATCTGACACTTCTCAACCTCGCCATACTTCTCGAAGAGGCGCGTGACTTCCGACTCGGACAGGCGAGGGTGGATGCCAGTGACAAAAAGGTTGGAGCCAGGGTTGATGGCGCCATCGTCATCACCGCCCTTGGAAGCAGTATCGTTGTCCTTCATAGTGCTAGACGGAGAAAAGATGTAGCGTAAGCAATGGTCCAGTAGGCGTCATTTTTGGAGAGGGAGGAAAAGACAAAGAGAGACGTGACGTACCGATCACCATTACCGGATGGCGAAGCAGAGCGACGACGACCGCCATCGGCTTCGTCGCGCAGGGGACGGGGAGAGGCGCTGCGGTTATCGCGCTCGTAGCGAGGAGTCTCTTCTGAGGATCCAGTCATGTGAGCGAATGGAAATATGGGCAAAGACGTAGAATGGAGCGAAGACGATGGAATTCCCATCACTCATGACAGGAGGGATGATGAAGAAACTAACCATCGTAACGGTCGCCATTGGCGGTCTCGTAATCCATGCTGGTAGTGGCCATATCGTCTGATATGATAGAGACGAGAGTTTGATGTAGTGGCACGAGAGAAGATGGACGTGGATAGGTAAGGGATGGATGGAAGAATGCGAGGCTGTCGGGGGTATGGGTGGAAGCGAGGCAGCAGCGGAAGGCTCTGTCCGTTCGCGTTGGTGAAGGGTTGGAAGGGAAAAAAAAACAAACCCCAGGGGTAAGGAAGGAAAGAAGAAGCCTCAAAGGCTAAAAGCAGGTATATGAGGGAATCAATGCAGGAGCCGTGTCAGTGATTGATGCGGCAGCCGGCGAACGGAAGGCGATAGTGAGGCGTGGTGTAGTGAGGCTGGATGGCGACAAGTGCAAGGTGATGGACGTTTGTTGCAAAAGAGTGGATTGCGAGGTGGTCAACGAGGGAGGAAGGTCCAGGTCACGCACGGCACTGGGGCTTTGCAGCGTTGCCAGGCGCAAGGGGCTACGTGGGGCACGATCAAGACCTGAACCAGCTGGCAGGGCCCATCAGACAGCTATGGCAGCTGCCGGCACGTGACTGTGCTGAATTTGGGCACCAATTCTCACTCCTGCGCGTCACCAATGCTGTGCACCGTGGTCAGGTCGGTACTCCTACCCGGTAAGGTAGGAAGGTTCCTGAAGGTACCTTGCCTAAGGTACCGCCTTACCCAGGGCAACCGACGCTGCCGGGAGTACCTACCGAAGATGCCGACTACATACCTTACCTTAGGTACCTAGGTAGTCAAGCTTCCATGTGAATCGGACCAAAATAATTATGCTCGGAGTACAAACCGCTCCTATTACCTGACTGCATGTTGCTATCGTGAGTCTTCTCCTAGGTTGAATTGGGTGGCCTGACACTCACATTCCTGGCTGCGCCGACATTGTTGATAGGTCTCAGCCCCCCTGTTTGAACTTTTGATTCCCGAGGGTCGCATGGATACAATGAGGAAAGTCCGTCAATATGAAGGGCGGACTTCGGCATTGAGGCTTTCACGATCTGATGAAGCAAAAACGTGCTAGTAGAGTGAGTACAGGATGAACAGATCATGGTCGGCTATTGATCGGAACTTTCGCGTCCCTTCAAGACGTGGGTACAGGACATTGAGGTGCCTTGAGCTGGTCCCTTAATTCCCGTACGTAGGCGATACGCACCAGTGGCGGAAAACCCCCAGGTTTACGACGTTGATGTCGTCGAAGGAATCCTAAATTACGGGATTGGTGGATCGGGAGAAGTACTTCAGCAAACTCCCTAAAGTCCGACCCGTCGGATGCGGGAATCGCGAGTCGTATCTCGCTCGACCTGTTAGAAAGGCGGGGTACGGGTGTGCAAAGTCCTTGCGCCTATGGGGCCTTCTCGCAATTAACGGGATCGGGTAAACGTGTAGGATAGAAAGCGTCCGCGTGCAGCGTAGAAATGCCGCCAACCGAAAACTCGATAGAGGAGGGGGTGATCATAAACCCAGGCCCACGCGTGGGGGGCGTGCTATGCAAGAACAGTAAGGCTCGGAGACTCATCCCGAATTCCACCACGAACCTGTGCTGACCCATGGTAACAAGTTCATACCATGTCGGTTCAGATGTGGGTTAACCCTTTCGGACGCCCGGTCAGCTAGTTGGCGAGAGGCTGGACTGCCGTCGGTTTGTGACGGATCGGCGGTTCTTTAAAGAGTCCATCCCCAACCGTCTGGCGGCCTTTTTAAGAACCTAGGATCTGAAACCTTCGATCTCACGATACATTCTCGCCCCGCTAATTCTCTCTGTCCTGCTGCTCTCGAAACCCTGAGCAAATTCAATTGAGCGACAAGCAACCGAAACGCGTTTAGTACGCAGCCATCGCAAACCTTAGAACCACAATGTCGTCACTTGACGGCAAGGTTTATGCGTTCACTGGTGGCGCCAGTGGGATCGCCTTTGCAACCGCCAAAATCCTCGCGAGGCGCGGAGCCACGATCTGCATCGCCGATATCGACCCGGAAGCAATGAAGGAGGCAGAGAACTACTTCCAAGAACACAAAATTCGCTTCTCTATCAACACAGTGAATGTTGCTGTCCGGAGCCAGGTAGATGATTGGATTGACGGTATCGTGAAGCAGTTTGGACGTCTGGACGGTGCGGCAAACGTTGCGGGCGTCATCGGCAAACACCACGGCACACGCCCGGTCGCGGAACTAGATGACGACGAGTGGAACAAGATTATCGCTGTCAATTTGACAGGATGTATGTACTGTATGCGGGCCGAGCTTCGAAATATTGTCGATGGCGGTTCCATTGTCAACGTATCTTCGATCCATGGCCTCAAAGGTATGTCACGGTGCCTTCCTCCCCACAGTACCTTGGCCACAGCCAACTGATTGCGTCTCAGGATTCGCGAATCACGGAGCGTACGATGCCAGTAAGCACGGCATGATTGGCTTGACGAAAGCCGCGGCCAAGGAGAACGGCGCGCGCGAAGTGAGGGTGAATGCGGTGGCGCCGGGCGCCATATTCACACCATTGATGGAGAAGAACTGGAAGGCCGCTGGACGGCCGCTGGACGCACCGTTTGACGAGCCGACGGCGTTTCAACGGCAAGGAACCTCCGAAGAGTGTGGTAATGTCCTAGCCTTCCTGCTCGGCCCCGAAAGCACGTTTGTGAGCGGGTCCGTGTATGAGGTGGACGGAGCATGGCTGTGATGGCCGCCTGCAGCAGACAGGCATATCGTCGTGGATCAACATAAGCGGAATAGCGATGCATGTAAAGGCGTAGGGAACGCTGGCCAAGACGTCTTGGCTCTTGACAGGGAGATGCTCCGTAGGCAGCTAGCGTGTTGTTATTCTTTCACCACACATCACCCGGGTCGACCTCGTGCCTCTCGCCGTCGTCCCGGATATGTTGTAGCTTGGTATCCCGCTTACATGGCTTCCGCATGTCGAAGGCATCTTCACTGGAAGCCTTGGGATCGGTGGCATGGTCGCCGTAGTAGTCTTTCACCACGCGGAAAACGCTATACCCCATGCCCTTGTAGAAGTTGATGGCTCGGTGGTTGCTGGTCCGAACGAAGAGGTCAACAAACCAAGCATCGTTTGCGTCAGCTGCGACCTCCAGCTGCTCCGTCAGGATTTTGCCGATGCCTAGCCTGCGAGCCTCCGGTGCGACGGTCAGGGCCGTGATGTGTGCGTGCCAGGGCAGGTAATGCTCGGAGAACTTGTAGATATCGGGAGACGATTCAACCTTGCCCATGACTGGCGATTGAGAGAGTCAGTGGGCGCCAAAAACGCTTGAGAGGAAACGGTTACATACTGTAGCCAATAATGTTCCCATTCATATCCTCGCAGACCTGGAACAGGGCTGGCCATTTGGCATGATATTGAAGGTAGAACGCAAGCTCGTAGGTTTCCGTCAGGGGGTCGAGGTTGCATTTTGAAAACTTGTCGACATCGTCAGGGACGAAGCGCCGGAAGGTGGCCATGGTGCGCTCGTTGCCAATCAAAAGTGGTAGCTAGAACCAGCGGGAGGAGTTCACGACGGTTGATCGCCGACTGACCGATTGGCCTCGAAAGAACTTCGATATTCTTGTGGCAGCGTCCGTTGCTGGGCGGTTGGAGGGGTTAATTCTACCGATAGAACGATATGGGCAACGTCGTATCGCGATCGCGGGGTCCCGTCTTGGTCTGTCATCTTTGCTCAAAGGGACGGAACCTTCGTTAGGTAATCGTGGAGGGCCTGGCAAGCCTGGCAAGCCTGGGAATGCAGGGGGCTCTTTTTAGGGGGGGGGCGGCGTCCGGCAAGGATGTACGGGACGCACCACCAAAGCAGGCAGCCTGCACTCCTGCCAGTGGCCTTGACCTCCCTTTCATACCTACCTACCTCGGTGCGTTCATCATCAAGGGTGTTTTGCCCCCCTCCAGGAAGTGATCTTTGTTCCAGATCTTATTCCAGTTCTCGTCCCATCTTCAAAGACGGCTGGGGTCGAAGGACTCCCCTTCTTGAGCCCGCGATTTCCAGTGTTTTGCTTTGTTTTGTCATTGGAGGGGGCCAATCACAACTAGACACGAACTGGGGGCAGCCCGTGGCATGCCTATAGCAGGTCCCCTTGGTCCCCTACCACGTCAATCTCGTCTCATAGCTTTCATCTGATATTGTCCTACGACGTTGAGGCAGGGCGGACCACCAACTGCCCTGATAGTCCCCATCGTCTCCAGACGCGGCCTGCCTCGTTCCCTCTCCAACTGCATCGTCGCGAGAAGAGTCATATTGCACACGAAGCGACGAACAACCATCGCTGCCAGTTCACCGCCCGCGGCTGTCCCATCCGCCCGGCTCCTTCGCCTGGTCTTTAGCACCCCCCTCCTCGCACCCAGGTCCTGACCGCCGACAAGACGCCTGAATATCTGAATATCGTCCACGCGTTTACTTGCATCGAGAATGCCTTCCTCCCCACGTACCCCGAGGCATTCCCGCCACCCCTCCAGTATCGACGCGTCCTACCAGTATAACAGCACCACGTCCTCGCCACGAGACCGACGACGCTCCAGATCCTCGTTGCATGATCCCGCAACGCCCATTGGGACCAGCTTCAATAACCACGATGGTCTCGACATCGGCATTTTCAGCAGCGGGGGCATGGGTATGGTGGCGGGCAACGGCATGGGCAACTTGGCCGACGAGCTGGCTGATGCGTTCTCGGACTCTGGTGAGGAGGGCGAGTATTACGAAGAGGATACACTGGACCCCGAACAGCGAACGATTGAAGGAAGAGAGGGCATCGATGGTATACGGGACAGCGGCGTTGACGTTGCGGAAGAGGTCACTAGTGGCGTCACGAAGCCCACCAACCTGAACGTGCCTTCACCAGTGCGTAAGGGCCATGCGAGGTCAGGAAGCGGATATGATGGGAGCGAATACGGCTCGGAATCGGATCTGGACTCACCAGGCATCCCTCCAAGTTTGATCGCGAGAATCGATGCTGTTGAGGCGCTGGCACGAAGGGGCACGGAGAACAACGGCAGCCCAGCAGACGGCGTCTTCGCGCGTGTAACAGAGAGCCTCAAGGACCTGGGGTCCCAAACAGGCGTGGAAGGAAGCGCGACAAGGTGAGTCTTCTTGGTGTAAGCTTGCCGTCACGAGTTGCAACTGCTGACGTGGTCGACGCAGGCTCATTACTGCGCACGCCGCTCTCACGACACACTTGTCACATCAGACTCGCCAGATGCACAACCTGACTTTCCCGCTGCTCTCGCCTCTTGTTCCGCCGCCAGATCCAGAAGTTGTAGAGGAGCTGCTGCCGCTTCTTCTCGAGTTGTCCGAATCCATGCCTCGCCCCATCGCCAAGGCGCACGACTCCCTGACAGCTCTGCACACCCTCACTTCAGACCTCATCTCAAGCTTGAACTACCTTTCCGACACGTTGCACATGTCGCGCCAGACGACCCTCACAGCGACCCGGCGCCTCAAGAGCGCCAAGGAGCTTGTGGCCGAGATGAAACGAGAAGAGGAGCTGCGCGACGAAGGCGAGCGATGGCTTACGCGCGGCAACTGGGGCGAGAGGCTCGAGAACCGCGAATGCGCCGGCGTCTGCGGAGACGTAGTTGGCGGCTTTGAGGAGGTCTGCAACGGATGGCGAGCTAGGCTGCTCGAGCAGGCAGGGTCCGCCCCCGCCTGATCAATCGGGTAGGCCTGCTGAATTTTCCTGCTTGTGCCCCTTTTTTTGCGTTGAGCGAGAGCAGCTATATATCCACTGCTCTCAGGAGCTGCAGCTCAGCATGGCCGTGCGACAATGAACTCAGAGCCTCCTGTGTGCTTGGCGAGGTAGACAAGGAGGGGGCCGACTTCTGGATAGAGAGGACGTCTCCCGGCAGACGCAAGTCGCTATGAGACACACCGTAACGAGACCAAGATGATAGACCACGTACATGGGCCTGCGAGTTACACTTGATATGATTCATGTTCTTCAACCTTATCAATGAACCTTAAGTGTCTTACGTGTCAACCGGTGCGCATCCTTGCCTTTTCCTTCCTTTTTCCCGCCTTCTGCTATGGAAACCTTCAGCGTGACATTTCATGGGATACGTAGGGATTCACCGCAAGTCGGTAATCACCGCAGGTGGGACACAAACCACGAAGACAAAAATCAGATTATATATGCTACTTTTATTTAGAGGAAGTGCATGGAACGCGTGGGTATCGGTACATCTGACATCAAAACAAATGCTCACTCTCTCCGGTAGTGACTGGGGACTTGCCTCGCAGGCGCCGTTCACTCTTCGCCTAGGCGGAGGGTGTACGGCGTCTCCGGGCGATCTGTGCGGCTGGTTTCCCATGTCCCCCGGCTGCCTGGCCGAGCGTCGCCAACAGTGCTGGCTTCGGGATCCCTGTTCATGACCGCGAAGCTGCGTAGGCTCATATTGTCCTCGTTGTGTGTCGTCGGCGGCTGCGACGTTCCGTGACGCTGCACTTTGACTGCAGGCGCCTGCATGTGCCGCGGGAGGGGGTCTACCTCGTCGTCGACGAGGACGACCATCCAGACGCCGACAGCGCCGTTGCTGCCCACCAGCGGCGTGCAGTGGATCCAGCGCGGCCGGCCCTCAACACCCGGCTTTGACGACCACCGTATCTTGGCTGTGACGCCATGCCCGTCCGCGAACGCCTGAGTGAGTCCTTCGCGGACACGATCGGACCCCCCTATCTTGCTCATGAAGGGCGATTGCAGGATTCCGGGTACCCGGAGCGATGGCGAAGCAAACAGGATGCGCAGGCTGGGATATGGTCGGACAAGAAGATAATGCGAGTAGATCCCCGTAAGTTTGCCGCTGGATGCTGTTGGTGATGATGGCTGGCTCTGCGCCGCCAGTGACTCCTCTCTCAGCAAGATGCGAGGCTTGTTCCAGTTCGTCGGCCCGCCATTGGACTGATCCGCCTCCCCCTGCTTGACGCGGTACATATCCCCGCCACACCGTCGAACAGTCTCCAGCTCGGTCGAGTTGAACATCTCACAGAGATCTTTGAATTCATCCTTCGACTCCTCTTCGGGATTGTGATCAGCATCACCGCCGGGTTCCTTGGCTTCGTACTCTGCCATGAGTTTCTTCATGGCATCAAGCCCAGAACTCTCTTTGACAAGTCCAGAAACGTCGACTTGGGCCCCATGAAGTATCTAATTGTGCCTCGGCTGTCGTACAGAGGGGCCATCATGAGAAGATTCATGAAAGGCGACCCATCACGGCGGTAGTTGAGAAAGGTCTCGTAGCATTCCTTGCCGGCCAGCAATTTATCCCGTATTCTCTGAACACTGAATGGGTTGGTCTTCGGCCCCTGAAGGAAACGACAGTTGCGTCCAATAACATAGTTCATGCCATACTGGGTCGTTCGGTAGAATTCTGGAGTCACATGGTCAGCATCCACCCGTCATCGTCTCACTCACTTCACAAACACACCTTCAGAAGCAAAGACGATGGGGTTATCCCGTCGAGAAGGGTCAGTCAGACAGAAGACCTCAGCGAGCCCCTCCGACATCTCCCGCAGCTGAACAGGTAAAGTGCCTGTGATCCGTCGCTTAATCGACACACTGACTGTTTGCGTCCACAGATGCGTGATGTACGCAGGCAGGTCTTCGCGGGTCAGTGCCTCAAAGGCAGCCTCAGCCTTCTTCTCCAGAGCCGTGTTGGTAGTCTTGCCGGGCCCTTCGCTAGTGAAGTCGTGGCCATCTGTGGCGTCCAGTGCCCGGGAAATGGCATTAGCGTACGCAATGGCTCGCAATGCCTTCATCGAGTCGAGGTAGTACGTCAAGAGCGGCAGGGATTCGCGGCGCGCTTCAGCCAGGAAGTCTGTGAACTTTTGAAGAAGCACGTAGTCGGAAAATATGCCCTTAAGGTGCTCCTTTGAGAACAAGACTTCTGAGCGAGTTTCAAGCGAGTGCTGCCGACTGACTCCCTGGTCTGGTGCCACGAGGTCGAAGGAGCCAGGTTCAAGCTCTTCGTCTGGGATGGGCTCCAGAAGATCATCATCGCTTAGACCTTTGGTCTGCAAGGGGACCAGAGACGTGGCGTTGGTCTCGTACGATGAGCGCGTAGAGTTGGCTCGCGACCTGGTGGAACGTGTTGGGGCACTCTTTGGTGGCGGACTCAACGACTGCGCACCCCTCGGCGCAGAGTAGTCGGGATCTGGTGAGATCACTCTTCCCCGCAGCGGCACCTCTGTGTGCTGGAAGTGTTGGCTTCGAGTAAATATCGTCAGCATCGTCGGCGTAGAGCATGGCCATTTCTCATCATACCTCGGCTTCCTCCTGGAGTGCAACACTCTTGGGCTTACAGGCCCTTGGGGGACCCAATTAGAGCCGTCATCCTCCCACGGTGTAGGGCTAGTGCCGGCAGCAACAGGCCCTTGTCGCCGGAGAGGGATATCAGGGATATCGGCGCCAATATCCTCCATGCTGAGGCTGTGCTGGCGCATAGGATCATGACTGACTGCGGCATGACGGCTATCCGGTTTAGAGACAGCGTCGCCGCGGCGGTGCCGGTGTAGGATGTTTTCTCCCAAGTGGAGGTGCGGCATGACGAAGTGATGAGTTAAACAGCCGAAGGATAGAAGAAGTTCGTAGGCACAAAGTGGTCGAGCACAGACTTCTTCAGTAGCGTATAACAGGTAGCGTTCTGTTCCACTACTGCATGGTTGTTCATGGAACATGTCAGTCTCACAAGGCAGAGGCGAGGCAGGTGTCTTAGTATATGTAGATAGCAGCGGTAGACAGGCAGACCACGGACAGACAGGGGATCAGGATTTCCAAAAAAGAAACAAGCTGCGGACGCAGGAGGCTGACTCGGCTCGTGTGCTCACCAACAGGCATGTCTAGCACTCCTGCAGCCTCTCGTTTGCTCGTTGGGTGGTTTGGATGGAGTCTGGCTGCGAACCCGACTACATCCTCGATCGTGGTGGACTTGCCGATCTCATCAACGAGCCTAGCGGAGCGATCAGACCCTGGCGGGGGGAACAAACCAATATCGGTTCGCACCTCAGGTCCCTACAAGTATTCAGAACCAGCTGCCAGATACGACGATCGACGGGGGGCCGTAGAGACGGCTTTAGTCTCTAAGCTAAAATGGGTTGGCTTGAGCCAACGACGTCAGTCTGGTACAGTAGCCGCCACGGCATGAACCGAACTGCTGCAACTGCCGCTCGAAGTGAGTTCGCATTGTGGTATCGTCGGGTGGTAGTCGTAGCCATGGCTAGCAAGCTGAGTTTGCATCGAGGGTTTGCATCGAGGGCGACAGAAAGGCAGATCGATGCGAGCATGTCACATCCATGACGAGGGGAGACCTGCACCATGCAGGTTGACCAGGATGATGCCTGACATATTGAGCAAGCCGCAAGCCATGATACAAAAGCAGACAGTAGACGCCGGGGCCTTCTATGGCAATTTGACAAGATGGGAAGAGGCGTGGGTGACAGCGGTAATGACAGATGGCGAATGTCCCGATGGGGAGGTCAAACAGCAGGCGGTTGAGGTGCTGATGCTGGTGGAGACGCTGCCGAGACCCTGGAAAATGGGCCCAAAGGCCCAGATTGGGGTCATGATGCCCCGACGCCCGGGCTTCTGCGCTGCCGCGGGCTGTTGGGTGGAGACCTGGAGGAGGCTCATGCTCAGGAACCGAGCTGAACGGCGCAGGCACCGATCACCAGAAACCTGCTGGGAAGTTGTTCATCGGGCGATCGAGCCAACTCCACATCTCCATCTGCTGCACCTTTGTAGGGGGGTTTTCGCCGACATGATGTGTACATGTGGATGCCACCTTGGGAGGGCGGATGCTCAGAGGAAAAGGCACCCCTGCGAGCAATCTTCCTTCTCGGATTGTCAAGCTGCCGTGCGCGAAGTCACGATAGTTTGACAGCTAGTGATGAGATCCGCAACGCTGTTGTGGGTTCATCAGGCCAACGGCTGCCCTGAGCATCTGTCGTCGCTACCTCGAGGAGGTTTAGCAAGCCGTCTGTCAGAAATCGCCATCGACATCGAAATCGCCCATCATCTTGTCTCGAGCCGATCGCAACCAGGGTCCATGACTAGTAAGTAGGCTGACGTTGGGCTGGGATTCTGCGGACCACCTAGCCTTAGGTACTATGCCAGATGGAAACAATGAGGAGTACCGGGCAGTGGATGCACGTTGAAGCAGTGCCGAGGGAAGGATCCTTTGGGGTCTGGAGAGAGACCTCGCCGCAGTCCTAACGAGCATGCCCGAGCATTTTCCTGCCTGTGCCTTTCCTGACCACACATTGGAAGGGTTGGCCAATTGTTTGTTACATTTAGTATAACGTGCCAGAGGGAGGTGGTGATTCGTAAGCTTGCATCTCGAAGCTTTGAGCAGCTTGGGAATATGCAACACTGTGGGCTCGGCGTACGTGGTTGTCGCATGCACCTCCCCCACTATGGGCTTGATAGGTACGGTAAGACCCAGTGTTGTAAAAGGAAAGTATCATACTTATACTTTGTGGCATATTCCTGGCTTCATAGAGCGCTTCCTTCGGCATACTTACGCTAAGGAAGACAAAGCTACTTACAAGTCCAAAGCTCGAGGCAATGGATGGCGGGGGACGACATTCGAAGCCGATTGCGGCGGGACACAACGCACGGCGCACGGCGCACGGTGACGACGCGGTTGACTTGTCGTCTTTGACTTTCTTTTGTGTCTCGTGTTGGTGCCGTGTTGGTGTTGACGGCTGACAGGAGGCACCTAGGGTACGGTAAGGTACGTAGCGCACAAAGGGACAGGAACGCTCGACTCAACAAACCACGTTGCGTGTTTGGACCAGCCCGACGTGACCTCGACGTGCCTACTGGCTGGAGCCGAAAAGGGGGCTCGGGGCGAGGGAGGCTTTGTCGTCCAATCAACGCGGCCACTCCTTTTCCTTGCCTGCGTTCTACTCAATCAAGACCCTTGTTACCAGAGCCAGCGACCACTTTACGTGCTCCTGACCGCAACCGCGACCGCGATCGCGACCGCACCGACACAACACGCGGCCATACCGCGCGTCACACCTGTATCCTGTTTGCCAGCCGCGAGACTCGAACAAGCAAGGTGATGACAGATGTTGCGACTGAATTGACATGGCTTTGCACTTCGGCCCGGCTTGACTAACGAGCTTGACTGCACGGTTGGGTTGAACACGCTGGAAACGTCGGCCCTCTTCGATTGCCCATGACCGTTGTAACGACCTCTGTAACGGCCTCCCAGTATGGCTGGCTGACGAGTGCGTCACCACCAGACTGACTGTCTTTGTGAACAGTTCAAGACGTCGTCACCAGGCCACGGTGGGACGAGACCCGACCTCGGTCGACTTGGCTCGCATGGTTGCAGTGGTTTTCAGGCCATGAAGCTAATTCTACGAAGAGGGTTGCATTGGTTCTCATATCACAACAGAACAATGTGTAGTCTGCCAAAGCAGCGTGTCTAGGAACACATGTAGACGAAAGATGACCGAGAATTGACGAAGCCCCTTGGTGCCAAATGACTGATCATGGGCTCCAAGAGAACAGTTCCGAACGAGGCCCGGCTCTGAGAGTAGATGGTCATATGTCCTTCCAATTCATAATTCGTAGCCCAGTCGGGTTGCGTTCAAGAAACATGATGGCCGAATAAATCCCAGGCAAGACACACAAGACACACAAGACACACAAGGCGCGCTGGGTGGCTCTGTTTGTTTTCCATCGCGAACTGATGGTGATGTACCGCGACTTCGACACCAAGAGGCGACCGTGAAGGGCGCCCATGCCCCCCTGCCGTCCCGTTGCTTCCGGCCCAATTGAGCTTAGCGCTTCTTCGGTTTGTTGTTCTCCAGGCTCAGGCTGGAGGTGCAGGCGACAGCTCCCACCTAAAGGTGATAACGATAACCGCGAACACACCCTGTAGCTTCTTGCTGGAGTGTTTTTGCCGCTCGCCGCCTCGCCGCCCAGTGCCCAGCGCCCAGCGCCGTTTCGTCAGGTGTTCGACGTCTCCCTCCCGCCCGCCTACTCGATGCCGCCGCACCACCTTCCCTACCTATAGTGATTGATCCTCAACCACCACACCTACCTCACCTCACCTCACGTCTACGCGCCGGGCGTCCATTCACCCATCGTGCGGCACCTTCAGACGACGTCGTAATTGCGATCACCTTCCCATTTACACCTCGTCGCAGAAAAGAAAAAAAAAAGCCGACATTCCAACCAGAAGCGTCCGCTCTCCCTTTCCTGCTGTAACTGTCAGTGCACGGGGCCATACATACGACTTGAAGGTGGAATTGGCTTTCGACCAGCCACCCCGTACCGAAACCCGCATCAACCCCACGACGACTCTGTCAGCAACTCCTGGGAGGACTATGCGATCGGGACAATTCGCGTAGCATATATTGTTTGCTTTCCTGGCGATTGTCCTCCATCCTCTCCGTGGTTGCGGACCATTCATTCAACGAGCCCAGAACGGCCGCTGCCTTGCCGCCCTCCTTCCTCGCATCGTCACTGCTCGGCCGGCCGACACGAACCCCCCAGCGATTTCGAGATAAGACGACGTAGCAACTCTAGCGTTCGAGAACAGCAGTCCTTCTTCCAGATGATGGACGACGCCGTGGAGCCCGTCGTCGCAGCATCGGCGCCAAGCCCGAGCTCGAACAATCTCCCCGCTGTCGGTACCAAGGGAGCTTCGGTTGAACCGACAAAGCGCTCCTCTACCCGTTTCGCTACCCCTCCCCCGCCCGTGTCCGCAGGCGATCGAGGCCGCCTCGAGGCTCGGCAGAACAGCGACCGCGCCAATGTCAAGGCGGGTGACTTGCGGCATGCGAGACGACCAAGCGACTTGTCTCGCTCTGCTGCCCTTGACACCAGTGCTGTCGATAGCGCCCTGCTCCGCGAGATGCATAGGTCGCAGCGCGAGAGCACGCCAGGTGCCAGTCCGTCGCGGAAGCGTCAAAGGATAAACGGAGACAGGTGGGTGCCATTCAACATGTCTTGCGGGAGCCGAACGCCCATGCTGATCAAGCTCAACTTCCTAGGTTTATCCCCTCACGATCTGGGCAAGACTTGCAAGCAAGTTTCAACCTTTTGCACGAGGATGGCTCGCCTGCGACGCCCTCGAAGCAGAAAAAGCGCACCCCTCACGGCGAGCTACACTTTCAGAAGAGTAAGAAGTCCTTCCTTGCATGCTGCCCACAAGCATGGCCCCAGACCCCTAGTCCAAGCCTATGTAGCTCACACTTTCTACCAGCCGAGGAAGCCAACCGAACCTTCTCAACGCTGCTTCGCGCCGAGCTCTTTGAGGGCTCTGTACCGCAAACAACACCGCCCGCCATGTCACCAGATCACTCTTCTTCAGCAAACCCACACGCTGGCATTGTGCGATCTCACACACCACCAAATAACAACTCTACGGCCTCACTTCCCTCAACAGCAACCCCATCCACTCCGCACAAGAACCTTTTCTCGTACATGTCGCCACGTAACCTAAGTGCGGGCGGCCATTTGACTCCCTCGAGAACGCCCCAGAGCAGGCACGGGCCAAACCTCGACACCCGTGCTGAGATTTACAGCCTTTCACCCGTTCGCTTCAACAGCCAACAGATGCTGCTGAGCCCTCGCAGGCAGCCTAGAGCTGTGAGCAAGGTGCCCTACAAGGTGCTCGATGCCCCTGAACTCGCCGACGATTTCTACCTGAACCTAGTCGACTGGGGAAGTGCCAACGTCCTTGGCGTTGGCTTGGGTTCCAGTGTCTACATGTGGAACGCCCAGACGAGCCGTGTCAACAAGCTCTGCACGCTTGAAGATGACACAGTGACGAGTGTTTCCTGGATTCAAAAAGGCACTCATATCGCTATCGGCACGGGCAAGGGGCTGGTGCAGATCTGGGACGCGGAGAAGACTAGGCGTCTGCGAACGATGACAGGACACACCGCGCGCGTCGGCTCCCTTGCTTGGAATTCTCACATCTTGAGCTCCGGCTCCAGGGACCGTTCAATCTACCACCGAGATGTACGGGCTCCCGACCAGTGGCTGCGGAAACTGGTGGGACACAAGCAAGAAGTGTGCGGACTAAAATGGAATTGCGAAGACGGACAGCTGGCCAGTGGCGGAAACGATAACAAGTTGATGGTCTGGGACAAGCTGTCCGAAACGCCGCTCTGGAAGTTCTCAGACCACACGGCTGCCGTTAAGGCACTCGCCTGGTCACCGCATCAGCGCGGTCTACTCGCCTCTGGAGGCGGCACGGCGGATCGCCGCATCATATTTCATGACACAGTTAAAGGCTCGGTCATCAACGAGGTGGATACGGGAAGCCAAGTGTGCAACCTGGCCTGGTCGAAGAACTCAAACGAGATTGTCTCCACACATGGATACAGTCAAAATCAGATTGTGGTCTGGAAGTACCCCTCCATGACGCAGGTCGCCAGTCTCACGGGACACACATACCGAGTACTCTACTTGGCCATGAGCCCCGACGGCCGCGTGGTAGTCACCGGAGCGGGAGACGAGACCCTACGTTTCTGGAACCTCTTTGGCAGAAGACCCAGCGCACGAGACGACGGCGAAGGCGGAGGGCGCCTCTCCGAGTGGGGCGTCATTCGGTAGTCGGCCGTTGCGTCGAGGCAGGTCTACAACATGAGTACGACGGCAAACACACCACTCGATTCGATGGTACACTAACGGAGGATCGCATTCTGTTCTTCTTTTTTTTTCACACATATTGCTCGGTCGCAGAACCGAGAGGATGGGACTTGGCACTGGGAACGAGCACTGCGACGGGTTGGTCGGAAATCATGATTCTGGGAGGCGGGGAAGAAAGCGAATATCCTGCTGTGACTGCATCACGGGCATAGAACGGCGTCTGCTTTTTTTCTATTCATTTTCTGTTTTTCGTTTTGGGTTCCTGCCGTTTGGCAGGTGTGACCACGATGGGCATGACTGGTTGGCGTGAGGGGAGAGGTAGCTGCTGGCTCGGTTGGATGGGTTCTGCGCTGACACAGAGCGGCGTCATGGTTGCGCCTTTTGGGGGCAGATGAATGAGTCAATGCAGATCTTGGGCTGGGCGGGGCTTTGCTATTTACATGAAAGGCATTTGAGGGCCGTCCTGCAGCTCGTGGGCAACTCGAATCAGAACAGTAGCTCAGGAGCTTCCACCCACACTGAGAAGGGCGTCTAATCAAGGGACAGACCAGATCGCTTTGCCACACATACCGTACAACAAGATGACAATGCTGTACCTAAAGTGAAATGACTAAATAGACTGCAAAAGCATAAATTAAGGTAGGCGCCTAAGTAAACTACCTAGGTATGTGGCTATAACAGAGGGAGCATTATAGAGTAACATTGTCACATACAAGTGGCAACGACAGCAATTAAAGCTTGGGTCCGGGTCTGTCCTCGGTCCTCTCGAGGATCCAGTCGCCAACATCGGTGTAAAACTCGTCCTTGCACAGGTCGGCATGCAGCTGGTGGTAGCAACCCTCGTACTCCTTGTACCGGCCGTCCTGGAGCCCCTGCGCGTCGAACCACTTGCGGCTGGCCTCCCAGCTCGTCGTCTTGTCGCCGGTGCCGTGGGCCAGGAACAGGCTCCTCACCTTGCTCCCCAGCCGGACGCGGCCCGAGGCCAGCGCGTCCGTCCGCTCGAGCAGGCCCGCGAGGCCCTCGAGGGTGCCCGTGTCGTGGCACAGCGGGTCCTCGCGGACGCTCTTGACGACCTCGGGGTCCCTGGAAAAGTACTCGGCCGGCAGGGCGTTGACGAGCTGCTGGCGCGGCAGGACGCGGCTGGCGAGCTTGCCGAGGAAGATCTTGATGGCGCTGGGGGCCTCGCCGGCGGGGAACGCGATGAAGGGGGCCTCGAGGACGAAGCCGCGGATGCTGCCGACGAGGTCCTCGTAGGCCGGGTCGGAGGCCAGCGTCGCGACCTGGCCGCCGCCCATCGAGTTGCCCATGACGAAGACGGGCACCGTCGACGGCTCGGCGGCTAGGACGCTGCGGGTAAAGGCGGCCATATCGGCGATGACCTGTGCTGTCGGTCCCGTGAGACCCTTGTCGGCTGGGACGCGAACGCTGCGGCCCCAACCGCGCTGGTCAAACCCGTGCACTTGGATGCCGCGGGCCGCGAGAGACGGGAAGAGGCCGTAGTACCGGTTCACGTGGTCGCTGAAGCCATGGATGAAGACGAGCTTGGCCTTGACGGGACCTTGGGGCTGAGTCCAGGTTAGCTTGGGCTTATGCATGAATGGTTGGGCGCTCTGGGTTCGGTTCGAGAGCTTCTGTGAGGAAAGCCTACCGTCCAGGTCTTGGTGTATAGCTCCTTGCCACCAATAGTGAAAGTGCCCTCAGTTTCAGTCGCCATGTTCATCCGTCAAACTCTCGAATGTATGATGAAGGATGTTGGCTTGTGATAAGGTGATGTGATGTGTGGAGCTCAATCCTGTGGAAAGATGTCATGGCAAAAACGAGGAGGGGTTGGGAGCTATTCGATTTCGAGCTGTTCATCGGAAATCCCGAGCGGCCTTCACATGCTTTTGCGCCTCGTGACCTTCGCTGGCCAGCCGCTCCGACATCAATGGCACATCTCATTTAGGTGTCACACCTTACTGAGCTACTTGCATGATGGCAAGTAAGCATTGATCATCCCCTGCCTACGAAGTCCTTCTTACGCCAATCTTGAATCGTCAGCCTTTCTGCGAGGGTGCTGCACCAGTAATTATAGATGTGCATTGGAGCTGTAATATGACGCTGCGCTCCCTAATGCATTTCGGAGCACATTGGATAGAACATTCACATGCCTTATGAGATACCCTCAGCAACATCGCCCTATGCAACAGTATTTATCTACCTGATGCGGACCCGAGTTTCTCCTATCTCCGTATCCGCGATTCCTCACCCGGCACTCATCATAGGCGAAACGCAGATGGCCTGCTGGAACTTGACATGCCAAATATCAAGGAGAGTTCTCTATCGTGTTTCTGTGTGCAGAAAAATTAAATTAATCGTACATGCCACCCTCGAACTCGCCCTCCATGCCCAAACAGGCCGCTCTCCAACGCCGAGCTGGCAAAACCTGTTGACTGGAGCGGAAGCCGAGTGTGAACCCCCTCCGTAAAGTGTCGGATGTACTTTTAACATCGCATTACGTCTTGTTCTTCTTCACCTCCTCAGCAGTTGCCTCGGCGTTCTCGGCCTCGCCATGCTCCAGATCATCTTCAATCTCGTCCTGCTCCGTGATACGAGCTTGCTCGCTCGGCCGGGCCGGCTCAAGAAGATCTCCTCCACTCATTTGCCACTCCATCAGCTTGCTGAATGCGCTGTTCGGGTCAGCCGACAAGTCTGTGTACTTGCCAATCTCAGCAACTCTACCCTCGTTTGATAGTACAATGATGAGATCTGATCGTTTGATGGTCGACAAGCGATGCGCGATGGAGATGGTGGTGTTCCTGCCACGCAAGAGTGATGCCAGCGCAGCGTTGACGAGCGTCTCGGACTCGGCGTCGAGTGCGGAGGTGGCCTCGTCTAGGATGAGGATATCCGGGTCCTTGATCAGGGCCCGGGCGATGGCAATGCGCTGCTTCTGTCCACCAGACAGCTGCGAGCCACGCGCTCCAACCTGCGTGTCCAAGCCGGAAGGAAGATCGCTGATAAAGTTGCAGTTCGCTTTGCGGGCTGCCACGACAATCTGGGCCCTGGTTGCTTCGGGTTTTCCATACGCAATGTTCTCGGCGATGGTGCCAGAGAAAAGAACAGGTTCCTGAGCCACCATGCCTATGCGCCGCCGCAGCGATTTGATGTTCATCTGAGAAATGTCGACGCCGTTGATTGTGATGGAGCCTGCAGTGGGATTGTAGAAGCGCAGAAGCAGGCTGGCGACAGTGGACTTGCCACCACCAGAGGGACCAACAACGCAAACATTTGAGCCCGAAGGAATCTCAAAATTCAGACCGTTGAAGACATTGACGGCGGGTCTGGTGGGGTAGGCGAAAGAGAGGTTGTTGAACTTGATGACGCCTTGTGCCGACTCAACCTTGCTGCCCACCGTCTGAGAAATGGATGGGTGTCTGTCCTGCAATTCAAAGAGACGGCTTGCGGCTCCCACACCCTTCATCAGCTCAGAGTAGAAGGATGACAGACCGAAGAGACTGGAACCAGCAAATGCAGTGTACATCATGAATGAAGTCAGATCTCCAACCGACATTGCTCCTGTTCGGACGTAGTTGCCACCAACAATAAGCATGGCTAGGATTGTCATATTCCCGGCCCAGCCAGTCGTGGCAAAGAATGTCGCTGCAATCGTCGATTCCTTGCGACCGAGAGCGAATATACGACGCACCTGCTTGTTGTAGCGGTTAATCTCCTGAACTTCACCAACGAAAGCCTGACTGGTCTTGACGTTGCCTAATCGCTCTTCAGCAATCTTGGTAAGTGTGCCAAGATTCTTCTGAATACCCTTGCTGACGTTTCTGATGGCGCGACCATAGAAGAAGGCGCCAACGGCAACAGGAGGCAGCATGACGAGGAGGAGACCTGTGAGACCAGGGCTGAGCCAGATCATGGCAATGAAACCTGCTCCGCCACTGAACAAGGACCGCAGACCATCGCTGATATTCTGGGTAATGGACTTGCCGACCACGACGGTATCAGAGCTGAGCCGGGAGATCAGATCTCCCACGCGGTTGGCGTCGAAGAATTCAGCGTCCTGAACGTAGGTTCTTCTGTACAGCTGCGACCTCAGGCGGGCAACAACCCTCTCGCCAATGATGCGAAGAAGAATGATGCGGCCAAAGTTGGCCATGGCGCCAATCGTTAATATAGTGCCGAGACCAATGAAAAAATGCGGCAGGGTCAGACCGAAGAGGCGAGCGTCCTCAGCGGGATCCTTTGTGACGATGTCCAGGATGCGGCCCACGGAAAATGGTATGGACATGGTCACACTGGAAGAAACGACCAGGAAGACAATGGCCACAGCTAGCCATTTGAGCTCGGGGCGCGCAATCTTGATCAACCGCCAGACTTCATCGAAACCTGCCTTGCCAGAACCTTTTCCTTCTTTCGATAATTTGGCACTCAGGTTGACCTGGGCAGCCTGAGCAGCCCTCTCGCTCTTCTGAAAATCATGTTCTGGGTCATGCTCAGGTTCTGCCACCTGCTTCTGGGCTGCATCTTGATGTTGGCCATCTTTCTGGAGCTCCCTGTATACCGACCGACTGTGAGAAAATGGGCGCGACAGGCTGCCCAGCCCGACGAAGCCGGCTTGTCTCGGTGCGAAATATGGTCGGCGTAATGTTATAGCATTGGGAAACGCGGCTCGGCGGCGTGCACTTGTTTGTTCGTTTGTGGTCGGGGTCGTTGCCGTTTGAACCTGTCGTATTTGCGATAGCAATGGGTGCCATCGACTTGCCAAGGGCGCGCGACTGATGAATATGTTGGGAGAGCCAAATATCGAGGCGCCGCAGAGTGAAGTGGCGGCGCGTTGGGGCAGCTGCACAGCTGACCGAGCAGCTCCCGAAACCATGATGAGGCCGTCTTAACGGGGTCTAGACGACGAGACGAGGAGCATGTTCCGTGTCACGGAGGTGCTGCGCATTGCGGGCCAGAACAGGTCGTATGGTCAGCGGCGCGAGTCGAGGGGTCAACGGACCTCTGACAGGATGGTGCTCGGCAGAGTTGGTCGATCAAAGGTTGGTTGATCAAACTCGAGGTTGAAATGAGGCACTTGAAGATTTCGTCATCGGTATTTGATCGAAAAACGCTTTGGGGGCTAGGCCAGGTCATGACCACCTGCCAGCCGCCCCCCCCCTAAACCCCTGCCATTTGCGGTAGGGATCCTTTGCGGCACTACATATGTTCGGGTAGGTACATTTGTTAGAGACCCAAGCCTGCTTACCTCCGAGCTGTGTCGGTCGGCAACATTCGGCCCACCAAAACTTATCTTCTCCGATACTTTGTCCATTCGCACTCACCCTGCTGAATCCCGAGAACTGTCTCGTCTCGTCACATGTAACTTGGAGCGCCTTCAGACAAGAACTCCTGCAGCATAGCATTTCGCCCCCCTGCATCTCGTTTCTCATCGTAGTCTTTGTTGCATTCTACAAAATTCCACTCTCTGCAGTGGCCCTACACTAAGTTACCTGATCATACTGAGGCTCCCACTAGTTCAACTGAGATGAGACGCGTTGCGCATCTAGCCTTGAGCCGACTAAAGAGCTATGCACTCACATGTGCATACCCCCTCTCAGCTTCTTCCGGCAGAGCAAAATCATAGGAAAATGAACCTTGCATATAGTACAAGCAACTCACCAAGTGACCACCAAGCTCTGCCTGCTTGGTGATCCTGGCTGCTCTCAAGCCCCATTACTATCTTTGCGGAGCATCTCTGCCACGTCCGCATCAATTCCGTCATCTGCCCCAAGGTCTGGAAACTCATCACTTTCCACCCGCCTCCTCTTATTGGAGCCATTCGTCGAAACCGGCAGAGACTGATACTGGCTGGCCAGATTCGACAGCATCTCCATGCCGGACGCGGGAGGCCCCGCATAGGGACCACTCAGACTAGGTCTTGGTGATTCTGTAGTAGTGGCCTGGCGAAGGGATATGTCCGACGTTCCAATGCTCTGACCGTCAGTGATGCCCAAGCCAGCCTCATGACGATCCGGCGGTGGCGGCGTAAGCTCCTCTACCTCCGGCCGTTCCGGCTCGGGGCCAGGGCTTTGCGTCGGGCCGTCACGTAAAACCCCCGAGCTTTCCTGGCTTGGCAACGTGCGCATGATGGCATTTTCGACCTCGCGTCTCTTCTCCTCTGTCTCTGTCTTCCTGCTCGTGAGGGTCGTCAGCTGCTGCTCCTCCTGAGCTAAGACCGTGCGATTGGTGCTGAGCAACTTCTCGAGCTCGCTGATCAGCGCTCTGCGGGCCTTGACCGAGTCGGCTACTGCGCCCTCTGCACTCGCTAGGCTTCGAAGCAATCCGTTCAGGCGCGCAGCATAGACCGGGGCTGAGGGTGTTGCTGCCGACGGATCATGAAGCTTGTCCCAGTCTTGATCTGCGGTGCCAAGACTCGTCTTCGTTGGCAGGCTGGTT
Source organism: Verticillium dahliae VdLs.17 (assembly GCF_000150675.1). Lineage (NCBI taxonomy): Eukaryota > Fungi > Ascomycota > Sordariomycetes > Glomerellales > Plectosphaerellaceae > Verticillium > Verticillium dahliae. Next base: position 80,779 of record NW_009276927.1, read on the forward strand.
TTCTCCAGGTTTTGTGAGTGCACCACAAGCCCTGCAAGGTCCGCTGGTACGCTCGAGGCGTGAGATCCGAAATTGCTCTTAGGAGCCGATTTAGATCGCTCCGCGTCTGCATTGTGTTAGTCTTTCAATGCGTTCAGCTTCCTGAAGAAAATAGACACTGACCTTGCATGCGCGCTTCGATCGCCGCCTGAATCCCGGGCTCGAAAATAGCCCTGTCTGCCCAAACTTCGACGACCCTCCTTAATTTGCCTTGAATCTCAGCCGGCGCTCCCTTGTAGGCCACCGCCAGAGCTTCGGCTATGATGGGTGCAAAAGCCAATACAAAATCTGGCCTATGTCGGGCCTTTGACTGCTGGGTTACCTCTGTTCCCGAATTCAGCTACATGGCCTTATAGAAACGGAGTACGGTCTCCATGAGACGAGGGGTCTTGCTCATACCGTTCGCGAGATAAACGAGGCTCAGCCTCTTGGTACTGGTGGAATCTTTGAGTCTCTGGAGCCAGATCTGGGCTGTGCGCTCCGCATGGCGCCTATTACCATTAGCTAGGTCAACTGAGTATTCCCCGACGGGTGATGTACCTATGAAACATGATCCACTGGGACGCCGTAGCTATGCTGTCGTGGCTCTCATTGAGCGATGACAGCCTCGCCAATACAGCATCATCACTGAATGCCATCCTTGAGGCTGTAAAGCTGGCGCTCGGAGCTTCACTAGCCAGGAACTGTGCGGCGGAGTCGCGGAGAAAATGAACTTCACCCTCGTAGTCGCAAGATTGAGAGCGCTCTCTCCAAAAAAGCCGATGAAAGCGGTAGCGAACGTCTGTCAACTGCCCTGGCAGGTGGTGTTGCGTGTTGCTGTTGGCCTGGTCGGATGAGTCGTGATCTTTATTGATAGCGGCGATGCTAGATGCTACCAGAGCAACGACGCGTCGCTTTATCGCCCGGCCCGAAAAATGCTGCAATAGGACCCTGTATGTCTCAATTGGAAGCAAGTTCGTGTTTGCGTGATGATTGAGTTCAATAGGAGGGCCAAATGAAACTGCAAGTATAACAGGGCGCTTGATTGTTGATGCGACTGAGGTTCAAGTGAACTAGGTCGAAGGTCGTTGCTCGAAGGAAAATGGGTGCATCTATCGGGGTTGTCGTTACATCGGGGCTGCAATGTGTCATTCAAGGCCATACGCCATGCACGTAAGCGATAGCTCCACGAACAGGCCAGCTGGATCCTACCCAGTGTGCTGTAGCCGTCGTTGCCTTGATGGATACCTACCTTATGCCTCTATCGCCCCTTCCGTCATATTCAATCTGACAACCACTGAACATCATCGCCATCTGGTCCCCTACGACCCAAGCTTCCACAACCAACCATCTACCCTTGCGATCCATCAAAACTCCTATCATCTGCAGTTCTACTGTCTGCGACTGCTTCCCCGACCGGATACACCCGTGTCCTCATCACGCAGACTCGCGACACAATGGCGGACAGGTTCCCTTCGCTGGAGGACTTCGATTCGGGTGGTGGGTGGATTAATGTTTTAGGTCTGGAATATGAAGCTAAGATGTTGTACAGCCCAAACCGATGTTAAGTCTCCCGGCGCCGGACCCTCGACCGATGACTTCCTCGCCCGTGAGAAGGCTCTCCTAGGCGACGACGCCGACCAGTTTGCTACCAACAACGATTCCGCTGCCTTCGAACAAGATGATGACCTGCTTGGGGGTGGGGACAGCGCTGGAGCCAACCAGCAGCAGTCTACCTTCGAGTCCCAGTTCCCCGACCTGGCGCAGCAAAATGAGGTATGCGCCATCGCCTGCTACGATTTTCCCAATCGACTTTAACTGACAATGCTTCTCTTAGGATGTTGGTCCTGCGGGCACAATCACCGGCAGTGGTCCATCCGTCAACTACAGCTCCGGCTTTCGCACAACTGTTGAGGATGAGGAAGAGCCTCAAGTGATCAAGGAGTGGAGGGAAGGCCGAGATGCTCAAATCCAGAAGCGCGCCGAACAATTTGCCGCTCAACGCGAGGAAACTGTGAAAGAGGCCCGCCAGAACATTGACGATTTTTACGAGAACTACAACTCGAAGAAGGAAAAATCGATCGCTCAGACACGCAAGGATGCCGAGCAGTTCCTCGCCAATCGCGAGGATACCGTATCTGGCGGCACCAGCTGGGAAAGGATTGCGAAGCTGGTTGACGTCAGCGGCAAGGGTGTTAAGGGCGGTGCCGCTGGTTCGGGCAAGGAACGCTTCCGAGAGCTACTGACCAGCTTGAAGAAGGACGAGAAGGCTCCAGGAGCCGTGGGCTACTGAAGGCAGACGGACCCATGAAGGCTCATGGCACACGCTCCATATAGCAGTGTTTGGCTTCCGTAGTGGAGTAGCCGATCTGTTGGACGCCATTTCTGTACGATAGCAAGTCATTTGAACATTGCGCACATGTCTTAACTTCGTGGGATGGAGTCGGCGGTCACATCCAGTCGATAATTGATCGCTTTATGCCGCCGCAAAAGACCATAATAGTCACGATGTGAACGAAAAAGTCTGGATTGAGACTTCTAGTCTTAATTGATTGCACAGCTCGGTCTATCCATTATACAAACAGCCCTGACAAACCGTAGGGGCACGATATAATGCTGTACCAGACCCTAGTTCTCGCCGAGCCAGGTGTTGTGACCGGCAACCTTGCGGACGCCCATGTAGACGGAACCTGTACCATAGTTAGCCGACTACGTCGCAGAAATCCTTCATTAACAAGCTGCATACCGGCAAAGCCACCCCAAAGAAGGGCAAGGTAGGGGACCATGAGGAACTTGGAGCGAGGGTTCTGCGACAATTGTGTTAGCAGAGTGCATAGGTTGAGGCAGTAGCCGGCGGGCGCATCTGAGCAAGAGGTTGACGTACGATCTTCCAGAGGCGCTGGTGGTTCTTGTAGGCGTTCTGGTAGAAGACCTGGTGCTCGGGCACCTTGTTCCTGGCGTTGACGAGACTGAGCCTTGTTAGCAAATGTTGTCGTACGATCCCACTGGCAGCCTCGGGCGGTTGCGTTCAATGGGGAATGCCGCCTGCGCGAATGTCAATTGATCGATGAAAGAACATACGCCATCTTATCGAAGAGATATCGTGGAGTTCGACTGTTGGGTATCGGTGGGCGATTCGTAGGATTGGTTGACTGAGGTCGAAGATTGCTCGCGGATTGAAGTTGGAAAGAGGTGATGTCGGATTGGTGGCTCGGCCCAATGTTGGATGACTAACACTACCTTACTTCACCCACCCCACCCCTAAGGCACCCAGATGCCCGAAAGGAGCTCTGACGGCTTGGTCAACGCGATCCGTTGCCGCAACTAGGATTTTTCGTGTCCATCTCAGACTGTCTTTTTTCCTCAACAATGCTCTTACGATCTTGTCCAGCGTCCCGATAGCGACTTGGAATATGCAATGCTGTTCGATTCTGATCTGATCCTACATCGTTTATTGCCTTTGCGAGGCCATGCCATTGGCCTCACAATCCCTGGGATACTTGAATAGAGCAAGCCTCTTTCGAAAGCAACTGGATCACCAGGTCATTAACCCTTCGCGACGGTGTCTCCTTGCTTTCGCACAGACGCGAAGACCCGAAGCTGCTGGGGAAGCAAAGCGCTTTGCTCTTGAGTCGTCTCACCTGTCGACCTGTGCTCGAGGCCATCGTTCCGATTCATCAGCTACCGCCCGCTACTTGACCGAGTATCCCCGTAACCGAAATGTTCGTGGCTCTCAGTCTTCAAATACTACCGACGAGGATCTTGACCTCTTGCCACATCTCGCCGTATTCGACAGAGAGGTAGACTCCGGCCGAGCGCTGCCGAAGATAGAATCGGACGACCTCTCGACATGGGCACTGCATTTTTCCAATGCGCAACGATCACAAGGAAAAGATGGAATTCTTCGCGTCTGGTCAGCCATGGCGCAATCGAAATCTTTGTCCAAAGTGAGAGGGCCCGAGGCGGAGTGGATATGGACAACGATACTGGAGGCTTCGCTCCCAAGCGACAGGCACCTGGAGCGTGTCAACAAGTATGCACAATGGATGGTTGAGACGCATGCTGCTCACTGGCCGCACCTTTATGAACGTGTTGTACTTTACTGCTTGCAACACCGACAATACCGAAGAGCATTTCTGTGGCATATGCGACTGGCAGCCGTCTTTGGCCCTGATCATGACAGCTTCTCAAAGCTCATACGATCACAGATTGGGGATCCCAGTCCAGCTGTCCAGAGCACCCTGCATTCGATATATATAACAGGCCCGCACCGCAACATGTACGACCTGATTATGCCTCATCTCTACGAACTCGGCCTTTCCACATTATGCAGCCAATGGCGGGAAACCCTCTTGCGCCACCGAGATGTGCCGAGGCCGATAACAGCGTCGCAGCCTTTCCTTCGCTTCTTCATGAACTATTACCCAAATAAGGCGCTATGTCTGGAGGAACAAGTTGTTGTTGGCCTAGTGCCATCGGTTTCTCACCAATCCAAGCATGAATCATCATTATGGGAGGCTCTCTCCGCCGACCATGAGCAAGGAAAGGGTGGAAAAGGCCTGCGCTTCAACGATGCCATCGGCGCTCGATGGTTCGCTAGCTCATGGGTACCTCTTGATTTCGCTGTGCACGCAGTTCACGGGCTAGGTGTCCGTGTTCTGGGTCCAATGTCACTGCAGTCAATTGCTCTCCGCGAGAAAACCGCCGCCTCGATTCTTTCGCGACTTAGACAGCTCCAAAATCTCAACCTCAGTATCGGGCACTCAACCTACGCTCTAGCAGTTCGGAGTTTTGCGGAGAGGGGAGACGACGATATGCTGTCCATGTTGCTGGAAAGCGACATTCACCCAGAAGTTTTCGACGACCTGGAAACTCAGCAGAGGATACGTTGTGCGGCCAGAAACGATGGTGACTGGCAAACATACAATCTCTTACTTGCTATCCAACCTGCTGTCGCCCGGGACTCCATTGAGACAACATCTAACCATCTTTTGCAAGAGCATCTCAAACAACAGCACAATCAGCGTGCCATTGCCTTGCTCGACGATATGCGCGCAATGGATGTCAGTGTCACTCATGCTACTATGCAGGTAGTTCACGAACATCTTGTGCGCGGGCTACCAAGGCACCGCAGCTCGTTACCTGGATCTGGCCGTCAGATATCCGAGATCCTCGCCATTGCCACAAGACTAGCAACGCGTCGAAAATTCTTGTCATCAGCATTTTGGGAGAAGGCTCTTTTCCGACTTGGTGAGACTGGCCGTCTAGACGATTTGGAGCGCTTGGCGTCCGGTATTGTGAGGCATTATCAGCTTCATGCCTCAGACACGAAAGGCTTGATCTCTATCCACAGATCAGATTCCCCGATGACCGCACCCGATGATGCTTCCCTTGATATTCCGGCAGACTTGCCGCTCGCGCATGACTGGCATCCGATTCGGAGGATATTCGTCAACCGTGTGCTTCAAGCAGCTATCATCCGGTGGGGCTTTCGAAACGGACTGAACAAACCACAAGGTTCTCTTCAATCACATAACACTGAAGTCACTGTTTCCAAATTCTGGATTGCTCGAGGTGTCCGGCTGCTCAGGGTCCTGCGAGATCAAGGTATCCCTATCGAGGCCGCCTTGGTTCGAGCGGAGGTCCTTCATTGCATTGCTCGTTATTGCATCCGCAGCCACAACGATGCTGGGACTGATGGTGCAGAGGAAACAGATTTGGCCACAATTCGAAAGCTTTTCAATCAAGCCTATGGTGGGCCGCTGCTGCCCGAACCTTTGGAGTTACGGGATTTGGTGAACCAAGCCGAACGACAACTACCCGACAACACCAAAACCTTCAAATCGATACCCGGCTGGGACAGGAAGAGACGGGCCAAACCCTTTATAATGTAACATTAGAGTTGAAGCAGAGCCTTACGGGCTTGCTAAGTATTATAATCAAGATCATACATCAAGGTTTATCATCTGATACCTTGCGTCAGCAGGTCGCTCCTGTCATACCTGTTCATCTCTGTGGTCTCCCTCACCACCCCTGTCGTTTCCCCTCTTCGGCTTGATCAACAATAAGATGAACATGCCCACGACGATGAGCAACAAGAGCAGTATAATCTTTCTCTTGGTCGTCTTCTTCTGATACCCAGCCGCGACAACAAGCTCCTTATCGGCCGCTTTGACATCTGTCGCCATATTCTCGACATTATAGTCGATGCGATCCAACATGGTGCCCTGGTCAATGACCATATTCTGTAGGTCGCGGAAAATATCCGCCAGCTCGATGATGCCTTGTGCAATGTCTTCAATTTCGCGTTCGCGCTGAGTGATGGCAGCATCATTATTCTGCAGCAGTCTCTGCTGTGTCACTTGCAATGTCGACTGTGAGAATGACCTATCTGCATCGGACTCGGTAATGTCGGGGTCTGCGTAGGAACTCGACCCTGGTTGGGGTGTGGACGACCTTTCACCCACCGGGGTGAAGCCTCCCAAACTACTCATACCGCGTAATTCTGGAGAAATGTTAGCACGTTGAAGCAAAGTATCTGAAGGTTTTGCTGAGGCTCACTCTTGAGATATGCGCTTTGCTTCTTCCTGAACAAGGCGCTAGCGTCTTGCACTCTTGACGCTAAAGAGATCTGAATGTTCTTCGCCATGGTTTCTTCTCCTTGACTGATGGTTCCAGCATGTTTTGCCTCCTTGACCATGCGTTCAATGCGCTGGATACAGCCGTGGCAGTCATGGAACCCTCTAGTGATCTTTTGCGTGAGATGCTCAATCTCGCGCTCCTCAGCCTTTTTCGCATCCTCATCGTCGAATCCTGGGAGCACATGCTTCTGATGCAGGCGCTCGAGTGTCTGGCTCCTTCGCGCAATATCTGCCAGCAAGTCTGTAATTTCGTCGGAGATGTCGGCCCAGCGCGGGGGCAGAAGATCCATCTCAATCACGGCGTCGCCATCGTCCTCGAAGGCACCTGCGGAGAGCAGGCCACGAGTATCCTCAGAGCCCGAGGCGGTGGCATAGTTGTCGCCGAAGGCATTGCCTCCGCCAGGCCCGCTACTGGTGTACTTTGTTCGTTTTGTTGGGTGATGCGCATAGGACTGCCGATAGGAGATGTATAGATTCGTGCGGTCCCGCCACATGGCGGACACGAGAACAAGGAAACAGCGAGTCTCTATGTATGAGCACTATCGTTGTATCTTGCGCTGCAGAGAGAGGGGTGATGTCGTGCTGGGCCTGGATCGTGTCAAGATTCGTGGTCTAGAGATTGGCGTGCCGAAGTCAAAGTTGCCAGTTGCGAGGAACGTCGATAATGGCAAAGATCTAGGGGATTCTATGGTCGCATGATTGAGAAAAAGTTTCAGTGTGTCGTGATGGTTGGTATAGTCGTTGGCGCCGATGTCACATCAGGCAATGTCCGTCAAGAGTCGTGCTTCAATCCAGAGATGCTTGGTGATCTGAAGGTCGAGAACGGGACAAGTCTCTACTAGAGCTGCATCTGGGGATTGCGTCAGGTTCGTTTGCTGGCAGCTGTCACAGCTGGTAAACAGGCAGGCACGGAATGAGATGGGTGGTGGGCTACCTAGGTAGGCACCTACTGGGGTTCAGGTAGTAGTGAACCTGGGCACCTGATTAGTGAGGAACCTCCCTGGACAGGGAACGTACGTACGTAAGGCACCTTATGTGGCACCAGCTCATCACAGCTGGAAGAGCTGCGACGACCGGCCTGGACGCGCACTCTTCCAGTTGCCGTACCCTGTTAGGTACGTACCCCATAAGCAGGATGTCGGGTGGTACAGCACAGACCAGGCGTGGCCTAGACCCCCTGCCCCTCACTCCTTTCTTGCGAGGAACGGGTGTAATGAGCTGCCTTGCCCGGCTGTCTCCCTCTCCCCCTCCAAGGCCGCACACTAAAGAAAAGCTCGATACCACGACCGGCATCTGGCCAAGACCCACGAACCATCCCGCGACATCTACGACAACTGCCTTTCCCGGATCCGACTTGAATCGCATCCAAATCACCCGCCACATTTCACCCTCGTTCCGCACCAACACAGCTCCCCGCTATCTGCCCAACATGGTCAGTCTCCCTGCGACTACACATTACAGCCCTCAATCTGCGCTGGACCACGTCTCACCGATGTCAACAATGACCCTGCGCATTAGCTATGGCCGGCCGCCGCCATGCCAGCACAATGTCGCTTGGATTGATTAAGCTAACCTGCCCGTTTGTAGGCTGACTCCCTCACCGAAGAGCAAGTCTCCGAGTTCAAGGAGGCGTTCTCCCTGTTTGTATGTTTTACTCGCCTCTTCCGGCTGCCCTTCCCCCTCCCCCTCCCCCTCCTTGTGACATTGCCACAACTCACATGCGTCTCCTTATTTGGAAACCCCGAGGCTGACCCCCCGTACAGGACAAGGACGGCGATGGTCAGTAATCCATTCCCAACCTACCATGCACGACCTCCCGCATCACCCACCCCAACAACACGAGTCTACTATGCTCGCCTTGTGGCAACGCGGCCGCTATAGCAGTTACGCAAGTCTTCAGATGACGTCAGGCTGAACGACAACGCAGGCCAGATCACCACGAAGGAGCTAGGAACTGTCATGCGTTCCCTCGGCCAGAACCCCTCTGAGTCGGAGCTTCAAGATATGATCAACGAGGTTGATGCCGACAACAACGGCACTATTGACTTCCCCGGTATGCAAGAAAATCAGGCGATGAGACTGGATTTCGCATGGCTAATACGGAGAAACAGAGTTCTTGACCATGATGGCCCGCAAGATGAAGGACACTGACTCCGAGGAAGAGATCCGTGAGGCTTTCAAGGTTTGCATTGTCTACAACCGTTTTCCAGATCCCCACTGACTGGTCTCTACCCTTGCAGGTCTTCGACCGTGACAACAACGGTTTCATCTCGGCTGCTGAGCTGCGCCACGTTATGACCTCCATCGGCGAGAAGCTGACCGACGACGAAGTTGACGAGATGATCCGCGAAGCGGACCAGGACGGTGACGGCCGCATTGACTGTAAGAAAGGCATTCGCCAGATGTGGTGTGAACTCATGAGTCTTACTAACATGCTTTCTCTCAGACAACGAGTTCGTTCAGCTGATGATGCAAAAGTAAAAGGCTGCCCTGCACAGGTAAAACGAGATCCGGCCTCCCCGCATGCGAGAGCTCCTTGTCCTCGGGCGGGATATAGCGGTACTCGTCGGAGGATCTGGCCAGCGGATAGTCTGCTATTACTTCCTTTGAATGTCGGAGTTGTTTTTATGCAAGGTTCGGCGAAAGTGTGATAGTATGGACAGGACATGACAGGACATGAGTTGAGGGACGAGCTAGATGCTTGGCTTCCCATTGATGTGCCAGCGTTTTCGTCTCTGACCATCCTCACTTGCGCATGATGACTATTTAACGAATGACACTCTTCCAACCAGCCTTGGATCTTCTATCATCATGTTTAAATCAGTCTGATTTTTAGTTTTAGCGAGCGGTAGACCTCTTCAAGACAAGGCGTAAGACGTCGGAAGATGACATCGCTGCTTCAGCCCTACAGCCCTACAAATCGATGCAGGTGCGGCAATGTAGGGTCTTACAGGCCGTTTTTTTCTCGTTCGTCTTCGGTATCCAGCCCGGGATTTGCGCGGTACTGACCAACGCCTAACGCCTGGTGGAAAGGCCATTGACTATGTGGTGGGATCGGGGCAGGTCATCAGTGGGGTTGCAGGCACTGCCTCAATGCATGATCTCGTGGTCACGACGTTCCGTCATTCCGGGCATGAATTTACGCGTTTAAACTTCAGTGGGTAGGGATCAATCTATCTGAACAATATGTATGGCCACAAAATGAAGGGTCACTCATTTGTACGTGGATAAGGTCGCAAATAGTTGTCACACAGCGGAATGCACTATCAAACTTGATGTATAGCCGGACAGAAGTACGGGTGTGACTTGGAAGAGAAAAGCTTATAGAATCAATCAATCACTACTCAGGTCCGATGTCATAGGAAGGGAATTAAGTATTTATTAGTCCACTTCAATTAGACTCGCCGCCGCTGAGGTCAACGGTGGTTTGAAGCTGTTTGAGCACAGATGCCATGGTAGGGAGGTACGTCGCACCAACCTGATTTCCCAGGCATGAGGACAGTGTGCGGTATGTGGATTCGTGCCTCTGTAAAGGGGTACCCCACCAGGTAGCTGGCGGGACCAGGGTGGCTCTCTAGTACCTAGGTAGGTAGTTACTACTGGTGCCTGTCAACGACGGACACACAGGCGCCTTACGGTTGGCGATACCTTCAACCCACCTTACCTTTGGGGCACCATCTTGTCCCGCTTGCGATCCGAAAGCCTTACTCTCCCATGCTTTACGGCATCGCTCCACGTCGACGATTATCCCGCACCAATAAACGTTACCTCACACCGTCTGTCGGCCTTGACACCACGCAGAAGCCCCTTCTAAGGGCCACCGCCAAGTAGCCATCATGGCCTCGCGTACGAGCGTTCCCTTCTCTGACAATGGCCTCAAACAATTCACTCACACCATACCTTGCAGTCAAACAATTCATTCGCAACGTTCGCGCCGCCAAGACAATCGCAGACGAACGAGCGGTCATCCAAAAAGAAAGCGCTTCGATTCGAGCAAGTTTCCGAGAAGAGAGCCACGATCCTGGTGTTCGGTGTGAATGACCTTAAGCTGCAACAGCTGCTATTACTTTCTACATTTCTAGAGCTAACGTTTTGGTGACTAGGCGCAACAATGTCGCGAAGCTCCTATATCTCTTCACACTTGGAGAGAGAACACATTTCGGCCAGATCGAATGCCTGAAGCTCCTAGCATCACCACGTTTTGCCGACAAAAGGCTCGGCCATTTAGCCACAAGTTTGCTCCTCGACGAAAACCAAGAGGTCTTGACACTCGTCACCAACTCGTTGAAAAAGTACGATTTTGCTTAAAATATAGCAGCTTAGAAAATGCTAACATGATGCTAGTGACCTTGGTCATTCCAACCAATATATCGTCGGCCTCGCCCTCTGCACCCTGGGCAATATCGCATCTGTCGAGATGTCTAGGGATCTTTTCGCTGAAGTCGAACAATGCATCGCCACCTCGAATCCTTATATCCGCAGGAAAGCAGCCCTTTGTGCCATGCGCATTTGTCGAAAGGTGCCCGACCTCCAGGAACACTTCGTCGAGAAGGCAGCTCATCTTCTCTCGGATCGAAACCATGGTGTTCTGCTCTCAGGCTTGACCCTTGTCACAAGCTTATGCGAAGCTGAGGAGGAAGAAGGGGGCGAGGAAGGCATCGTGGATAAGTTCAAGCAGTTCGTCCCTCAGCTTATCCGAACACTCAAAGGGCTCGCCACGTCAGGCTATGCTCCGGAGCACGACGTTACTGGCATCACGGATCCATTTGTCCAGGTCAAGATTCTACGCTTGCTGCGAGTACTTGCAGTTGGCGATGCGCAGGTCAGCGAACAAATCAACGATATCCTGGCCCAGGTAGCAACGAACACCGATTCCTCCAAGAACGTGGGCAACTCGATTTTGTACGAGGCTGTTCGGACAATTCTGGACATCGAAGCCGACTCCGGACTTCGTGTTCTCGGTGTCAACATTCTGGGAAAGTTCCTTTCCAACAGGGACAACAATATCCGTTACGTTGCTCTGAACACTCTCATCCGAGTGGTGGCTATCGAGCCGAATGCCGTTCAGAGGCACCGTAACACAATCCTTGAGTGTCTGAGGGACCCGGATATCAGTATCAGGCGGCGAGCTCTGGATCTCAGCTTCACTCTCATTAACGAAAGCAACGTTCGTGTTCTGATCCGGGAGCTCCTCGCCTTCCTTGAGGTGGCCGATAGCGAGTTCAAGCCCACCATGACAAGCCAGATTGGCATGGCCGCAGACAAATATGCTCCCAACAAACGATGGCACGTGGACACGATGCTGCGCGTGTTGACCTTGGCCGGCAACTATGTCAAGGAGCCTATTATGGCCTCGTTCATCCGTCTTGTGGCGACCACTACAGAGCTACAGACATATGCCGTCCAGAAGCTCTACACCAGCCTCAAGAAGGACATCACACAGGAAAGCTTAACGCAAGCTGGCTCTTGGTGTATCGGAGAATACGGCGACGCGCTTCTTCGAGGTGGACAGTACGAGGAGGAAGAACTGGTGCAGGAAGTCAAGGAACATGAGATCATTGACCTCTTCGCGTCGATTCTCAACAGCAGCTACGCCACACAAGTGGCGACAGAGTATATCGTAACTGCGCTCATGAAGCTGACAACAAGGCTGTCCGATCCTGCGCAGATTGAACGTGTGAGACGTTTGCTGCAGGCAAACCAGACCAGCCTTGATGTCGAGGTGCAGCAGCGAGCCGTCGAATATGGCAACCTTTTCTCGCACGATCAAATCCGTCGGGGTGTACTCGAGAAGATGCCCCCTCCGCAGATCAAGGAAGAATCGAGGGTTTTGGGACCTGCTACAACAAAGAAGAAGTCCAACAAGGCAGCCAACAGAAAGTCCAAGATCATCAAGCCAACCGAAGAAGACCTTCTCTTCGACATCAACAGCGACGCACCGGCTAGCGTTCCAGCGCCTATTGGCGGCCAGAATAACGCCGATCTGCTTGCTGACATTCTCGGTGGCAGTGGTACATCGTCACCTGCACCAAACGCTGCATCACCCCCACCTCAGCAGTCGAACGTTGCAAGCATCATGGACATGTTTGGCCCCAGCCCAGGCCAGTCTGCACCATCACCTGCGCCTGGTGGCTCTAGCTTGGACATCATGTCATCCATGTCTGGCACACCACCGCCTGCGCAGGCAGTGCCGCAGGCCTCTGCGGGCATTCCTTGCTACGACGGCAACGATCTCAATGTTACATTCCAAGTGCAGCGCAACGCCGAGGGGCTAGTGCAAGCTACGGCGCGGTTCCGGAACACTTCGCATTCTGTTACCCTCTCGAACGTCGGTCTGCAAGCGGCTGTGCCGAAATCGCAGAAGCTACAGCTCATGGCCATTTCTAGCACGGATCTCAGCCCGGGAGCTGATGCGAGCCAGGTAATGAGGGTATCTGGCGTTAAGGGGGTATGCTTTTCCCATGCCACTATTTTATCGACGAAAATGCTTACCATGTTTTAGCCACTGAGGTTGCGTTTAAGGATTCAGTTCGTTCATCCCTCTGCGGGACAGTTGACAGAGCAAGTGAATTGGACAGAAGCGCAGTAAGTTCTTTGTTGCATATTCAAGGCATCAGGCGAGCAGCGAGTGTGCCTTGCCCGGTCTGCAGCAGATCGAGCAACAGGGGCACAGAAATACGAAAATACAAAGTGCAAGTCGCTCTGTTACTTCGAGCGAACTTTGTTGTCGCGATATCGCGTTACAACGGAGCGACGCTCGGTGGATGAACGCGAAAAGAGTAAATAGCCAAGACATTCGATCAACCTCGTCTATCTACTTCAATAGACATGAATTGAGCAGACGATTACAAGCCTGATGATGGGTGCCTGAGTGGAGACACTCTCTTCGCGGTTTCAGGAAGAGGAAACTCATTCAACTGAGGCGCTCACAACATGCAGGCTCTTTATCCTGATGTCATCATTTGTTTTTTCCACCCTTGTATCTATCACGCCGTGGCGGGTGGGGAGTGCTTCGATCCCTAACGTCTTTTTAAGAAGTCTGCTCCACCTCGGGGTCACTCGGCTGAAAGCTTCAATTGAACCTCTGTCGCTCGTCATATGGCGGCAACCAACACAGTCTTCGAAATATCACCGATAATCCGGTTTCGTGCATGTATCTTCGTTCCACCTTTTCTCTCCATACATACCTACAATGGCCACTCCAACTCATCCAACAACTTCACATGAGGAGCGCACTGCTGAGGAACCGCGTGATGCTGTATGATCGACCTGTCAACGCTGTGAAGCAGCATTTCATTCGTTGACAAATGGACAGGAGATACACTCAGTCATCGTCGACGATATCACCGAGATCAACTTGTCCGTTCGCCTCTTCAGGCTTAAGACAGTAAACGGGCTACCCTTGACAGTTCGTCGACCTTGCCCGACACCTGCTATGTGCAGCACCGTGCGAGATTAGCCCGTTTTCGTGTGAAGTTGACTCGTAATTGCAGTTTCTCCCAGGCCAGTGGCTTGATACCTTCGTCCCAGGCATACCTAAAGCAGGCGGCTTCACCATCACATCTCCCCCGCACCTTGCCTACTCGCCAGTACCCTACGTTGAGCTCGCCATCCAACGATCCCCGACAAACCCACCGGCGGCCTGGCTCTTCCAGCCTACCGCGCAGGTACTCGGAAGGACACTCCAAGTCCGTGTCGGAGGGGCCTTCGTCTGGCCACCGCCTCGCATGGAGCATGCCAGCGTGCAGAACATCCTGTTCGTGGCTGGTGGTGTGGGGATCAACCCATTGATGAGCATCGTGAGCCATCTTACGAGCGGCCCAAACCCTCCGCCGTTTACTGTAGAGTTCATGTATGCCACCAAGATTCCGTCCGAGGCATGGGACAACGGCAATCTGCGACTGGACAATATCCTGTTCATGACGAGACTATTAAAGCTATTTTCGGAAGGTTCTATTACTGGTCGGTTGAGCCTTTTCCTCACTGGCGATACTCGAGGAGAAAAGGCTGTTATCGACCTCCAGAGAGCAGAGCTATCAAATCCAAAACCCTGCGTGTCATATTGCAGGAGAATGGCAGTCGAAGATCTAGAAACAGCGTTGGGGCCAAAGGATCGGCATCAGGCCAGTGTCGCCTATATCTGCGGAGTGCCAGCCATGACGGATATGTTCGCACAGCATCTTGCCGGTCCTGGTGGCCTGTCAATGGAAAAGGACCAAGTTTTATTTGAAAAATGGTGGTAACAACACATACGGGTTAGGTAGGAAGAGCGAGCGCTGCATCTTTTTATCGTTTTGACGTTGCTTCAATCTAACAAGTTGTGCATCCCGAGCTACAAAACTTTGGATGATCATCCTGGTGAGTGCCACCTTCGTAGTTCGTCATCCATCAGTTGTATTCGCCAGATCCATGCTCAAACGTTCCTTTCCCTTGCGCCTACGAAGAGGGGATGGACTTCGCTTCAACCAAGCCCCCTCCGGTATTGGCACACCACTATTCGCCAAAGGGAGTGCTTGGTTGCGGAAACCGTGCCCGGCTGGTGACGATATGTCAGAAAGCCGACAATCAGTAGCCGCGTGGCTAATAATTTGCTGTTCGTTCGGTACATAAGCACGTGACGAAATTTGGGAACATTCGGAAACAGCCGGTGATACGCTATAGTTAGATAGAGACTCCGTACTGAGCGGTTGACGCAGTGGGCGACCTCCAGGGTCCGTGTTCCTCTCCGCGTTTGTCCTCAGTGAGCCCAGTACCACTCGTGTTGCAACTTGAATTTCAGCGTTTTCAACCTTATTATAGTCATCAATGTAAGGTAATAGTGATGAGGCGATCGACAATGCTCTGGACGCCCCCGATGACTTCCTTGAATGGCTCTCTGCCGGTGGCAGAATCGGCAGCGGCCGCTGCAAGTAATGATCGACCGGCCTTGAGATGTCTTGTGAGGCGGCAGAGTGTTGGTGTGCGACCACCGGCAGGATCTCCTCGCAGATGTCAAGCGTACGTGATGCTCTGGCTTCTTGATGAGAGGCACCATCAAGAAATTTCTTTGGCCAAATGGTCATGTCTCTCAGCGCGTTACCATCATCAAAACACACAGCCTTCTGAGTAGGCGACAGGCTGAAATCAAACCCATTCTTGTCGCTGGTCGTTGAGTCAAGCTCGGCTGATGCGTCGGTCTCGCCACCGTAGAAGAGAAGATCGGTGCTTGCGTGACGTTCAGACCAAGGAATAAGGTTCAGCTCCTTCAGGCTATCCTATGACCTGTAATAGAACCGGAATGCAGCAAAGGGAGAGTCCTTTGGGTCAATCAGCACCCAATTGTAATATGCGAGATCTTGCGGATTTTCCACCAAGCCACCGGAAGGGCATCTTTTACCGCGTTAGCGTGCTGGTCGCCAGAACGGATGCAGACCCAGACAGGAAAGCAATATCTTACGTGATGCCATAGTCAACTTGGTCACGATATTCGCCAGGGCGAGGAGCCTGTCTTTGTCTTCCCATAGATCTGAAAGCTTGTACCTCCAGTAGCCCTCCGTTCGTAGCAACAGACGTGCCAACTGTGTTGGCCGAAAAAAAGAAGTATCTTTTCTCAACGCCATCGGGCCTGAGGTTGACACCCTGTTCTAAGGAACGCCACCTGCTGCTCGGCTCGAATAAGCCATACTCAACGGTGCCTGTGTTGGCGTTCAGCTTGGAGCCATCGGTGCCCCAAGAGACCATTCGGCGGCCGTTGAGAAGGAGCACAAAGTAAACGTGGCTTGAGGATGCTGGGACACGGTCGACGACCCAGTCAACAGCAAACTGTGTTCCTGATTCTGAAGGGACGTAGACCGAAATCCTAGGATGTACCTTATGTTGAATACAGTAGTTGTTGTCTGAGCTGAGCTGTGTGGCAGATGGAGGATGGTTGAGAGATGGCTCTGTTGTGTCCGTGCCCACAAGGCGTACTGAACAGGAGTCGGGATGGGGAAATTCAGGGAGACTTCTTTCTTGCGTATTCAGCTCGTGTGCTGCTCTCGTGCCGTCGGGATGTCTTCTGATAGGAACAATCGAGACACGTATGCCTCGAAGCCATGCCATGTCTGACCAGATTGAACAGATCCTGCAGCGTGGTCGAGAACGTGTCGAGTTCGCTAGCCGTGCGAAATGAATCAATGTGTTGAAGAAAGAACACTCAGGCGGCAGGAAAACCAGAAAAGGAGTTGAAACCAGGCTCCTGCGTTTTCACGTCAAGAATACGAGGGAAACACAGTGAATGTAGTACTGCCTGTTGTGTTGTTGTGCACTCTTTGGCTGTTTCAGCCCGGCCCAGAGAGGAAGGCGCCACCCAGATTGCGACAAGACCTAGCCTTCCGTGTTGAATATAAACTTCTAATGAACTTTTGCTGCACCTATAAGAATGATGTGGCGACCAAAACAAACTAAGAAAGGTTGTTTGGCTTAGACCTGCGCAGCCCTCGTCTCATGTCGATATTGTCTGTCACCAAGACAGCTCAAGGACTCTCGTTAGGTTAGGGACATATGGCTGGTTCATGACCGGAGCGCTGGGTACATGTCGCTACCTGAAGCTTACCAAACCGAGATCAAGGCCCTCGATCAATTCAGGCACGCATGTGCATCTTTTTCATCTCGCCGTCGCCAACCAGGCCTGGCAAAGCGTCGAGACACACGATTCTGGTTAACGCCGGTAATATCACGTGCACAGATGTAGGCAGGCCAAGGTCGTGTTTCTTATTTGGTAAGATTCCTTTCGAATGAAAGCTGCTCTCCCGGTGCTCTTGTACAATTGGTTGCTTCCCCGCTCTCCGTTATCATCCTTGGAGCTCATGAACTCTCGGTCAAGCTCTTCGTTGACTCTTCACCACCCAGGGTGCCCAGGCTTCGGATGTGACCGGCGCTCGGAGCGCTGTCTCGCTCGCTAGCAGTCGCCGCCTTTCTGTACGCAGCTTGTAGCGCTCTCGTCCTCGCGGCCTGTTTGTTTGGACGAATGTGAGTCGGAGCTTGGCGCGTCTTCGGAGTTCTCCCCAGGAAAGCTGACTGACCTCTTTCTTGTGGTGCAGGCACTCGTAGTAGTCCTCTAGAGCGGCACCACACTTGGCCTTGCCCTTGCCATCTTCCTCAGTCGTGTTGACAACGTAGCAGCCAAGCAGCTCTTGCCAGAAGGGGAAGCACCTCGAGGGTCCTACACGGCGGAATTCCCACCCGTCAGCGATCAATACCTATCAATTGGGACATATCGTGGTCGTACCGCCATGTGCGCCGAATCCGGAAGCCATTGTATTGGTTGTTAGCTTCAACGTTGGGGTGCTCGTGAATCTGGTCGATGTCCTTGCAGTCGATGCGCACTGAACGTCGAAGTTGGAGATGGACGTAAACTGTGTTACATAAGCAGAGATGACCCAATCAAAACTGCTTCATCATGATTGGCTGACATGTCTTGAAGAGCACGAACAGTTGACACCCTACAGACCGCCTGCCGCTTCTGGCGCTACCCAAGCCTATGTGCCCCTCTTTCCTTTCATTCTGCCGTTCAGTTTCTGAAAGTTTTATGATGTTCGAGATACAGCATATGCTTCCAAGGCGACCGTAGGCAACGATCACAGAACCAGCATTTAGAGTCATCTTGTGGATTACTATTTCCATTGTCATCAACAACACAGTCACAGGCGTGGCCTGGGCTTTAATCTAAGACCGCGATCCGGGTTGGGCTGGTGCCCATGGCACCAACAAGAACATTCGAGGCAGCGGTTCTGCGGGTTGGCCAATGTCTGGTCCATGAGCAACTGCGGCTGGAAATCCGCTGGTGGTCGACATTCATGATGGTGGTATGGAATTTCGCATAGGATGTTGGGTTCGCGCCTGGACAGTGTGCGTTTGAAGTGGTGTGGTCGAGAATGGTATGATTCGTTTGGTGACTCGTGCGTCGAGGATGAGCCGACGGCTGGCTACCTAGACAGCCTGGCATATGTGCTCCCTGACACCGTGCCGCCCCGGGGCAATTGCCCAATGTTCTACCCGTAAAAACCAAAGCCCAAGTCTTGTCCACTCTTCCCCAGCGCCGCCAACAATTTACCGAAGACGCCTGGCCTCACGCTCGGACTCGAGGAGGCAAAGAATGTCATCCTCACGGACTGAGAGATCACACTGGTTAGCTCAACGACCCTTCAAGCTCTGTTTGCGATAGAATGCCGACGTACCAGGGCCCTTGACGTTACGGATGATGGAACGGGTCTGGTCGTCCATGAACTCGACGCGAACCTGGGTGACACCACCGCGCGAGCCTATTCCAATCAATCAGCATCCAGCCGCCGCCAAAAGTGTGCTTTCGTCGAGTGCATTCGTACCAGTGCGGCCAAGGACACGGGTCACCTTGACCAGCTTAACGGGAGTCTTAGAGGAATCCATCGTCGCAAATGTGAGGTTTTCGGAAGCGGGTTGCGATCGATCGGGTAAGTGGACGAGAGGGTGTGTCGGAGCGTTGGGCGAAGGGCGATTTGTCGTGAGGCCGTTTTGGTGGTCAAAGTGGATGTTTTCTGTGATTCGGCAGGGTTTTCGGAGTAGGGCAGGCACTTTGCGCTGCCAGTCACGTGCCTGGGTGCCTTGGAGTGCAAGGTTGTGTGCACAGTGCATACCAGCTGTCAGCCACCCCAGCCAGGCTGAGGGAGCCCCATCAAAGGTCAAGGATGACGCTGTGCTTCGCTCCACTTGCAGACAGGAAGGAGCTTTGGGGATCTTCAATCAAGCCGATGTGGCTTATTGGATGCGGCTCCCCGTACAACATCGACTCGATACGTTGAAACCTGTACAAGGTTGACCTTCGACCACTAAACTCGTCACCGCTTCCGAATATGTGACTTTTTTGCGCATAATGAGCCTCATCCTGTCTCCACCGAAACTCGTACTCCTGGCTGTTCATTTGGCGACCACCGCCGACGTGAACAGCTTGGCCTACCTGACGTCGCGATATCCAGCCGTCCTGCGAAAGTACATCATCCTGCGCATCCTTCTGACATACCTTCCGGAAACGGTACCGTCTGCAGAATATGTCAACTTCCTTAAGGAGCTGGAATCGGGCGACTTTGACGAACACGAGGCCAACGATTTGAATTATGCGACTGTCCACGACTTGAACGACGAGGAAGCCGCCAAGAAAGTCCGCAAACTACGACTACTTCCCTTGTCCGATGGAAAAGGCTCTACAGACGCCGATGAAGACCACATAACGTCATTTCTCTATCGGAGAGCTTACCGGGTGGATGAGGAAGCTGGATTGCTCGCGCAACTGCCGGTTCTTCTTGCGCCTTTCCTTCACCACAGCCACGACCTGCGCACTTGGGCGATTTCAACGCTTTTGCCGCTCTTGAGGAGGAATCACGAATATTATCCACAGGATCCTGTCGCAAACACTCTCCTAGAGTTCCAGAAGCTGCCAGACAACATCGCCATCGGTGTCTTGCTGTCGAACACTGGAGCAAATGGCGATCTCAGCACTGTTGGGCGGGACCTACGTGGCTTGGTTGGACCATGGCTCCACGACAATACACGCTGGACATCTGCAATGAGTGCAGACTCATCATTGCAGCTTGCCATCAGTGCAGGAACGAATACGGAGGGCCTATTGTGTCCTGGCTGGGAGCAGGTCTTAGGATGGCTGACTGCCCATGCAGCGCGGTCCTGGAGAGTTGCCCTTGCTGCTGTCGAGCAGTATAATGGCCCGGAAGACGTGGATCTGGGTGAATACGATGGCATCTGGTTGCGAGAAGAACAGCAACAGTACCTCGACCGACGATATGCACGAGCTATCCTTGCCTGCGCTTACATCATGCCAGAGGCAAACTCGGAAGCTCTCCACGGCGCTTATCAAATGGTATCCAAGGTTATGGAACTTCTCGGCAACGATAGCTCAACCTCGCTTGAGCAGGATGTGGATAACCTGCAGACTGTCACCGATATTGACAGCGAGCTCTTCTCATCACCGAAAAACACGGCTTACATGCGCGACGACCTCCTCCACGAGAGCAATCCACTCACTTCTCCCTCTCTGAAGGCGGCACGACTCCTTCAGGCGCTGATATTGAGCGCATTCCTCTTCACCCAGGCTGGGTATCCGTGCTCAATCAAACGCGCGGGAGACCTCGCATTCATTCAGGACGAGCGTGAGCAAAAGATGGAGGCAACAAAGCTCGTCCA
The DNA here is from genome assembly GCF_000150675.1 of Verticillium dahliae VdLs.17. NCBI lineage: Eukaryota > Fungi > Ascomycota > Sordariomycetes > Glomerellales > Plectosphaerellaceae > Verticillium > Verticillium dahliae. The sequence continues at coordinate 101,628 of NW_009276927.1, forward strand.
TACGATAGTAAATCGAGCTCCACGGAATGATGAGAGCTATTGGACGAGATCACGGAGGCAAATCTTGTGGCTCCGTGACTGGGGCGCGAAGTCTAGTTCAGAAGGCTCAGGCTCTGGAGTTCTCGGTCGAGTAACATCAAGCTTTCTTGAGGCCGAGATTTTGAAAGGCCTTCTTGCGAATAATCGTAAGAAGTGCCCGATTATTCTATCTTGGAGTTGTTTGCTAATAATGCTCTAGAGTATTCCCTTGCTGCCTCGTTATACGAAGGCGCCGAGCAATCGCTGTCACAACAAACTTTGCAAGACACCATTCTCGGCGCAGCCCTCAACGCATATGACAACGCCACAAATCCCAATCGCACTCGGGGCGGCCTCAAGAAATGTGACGAGATGTAAGACTAGACCTGGTACCCTCGAGACAAACACCTCTGATTATCCCTCAGCATCAACGCCTTTCCCCAGACGATTGGCAAGTCATTGCCCGCGAGGCAACGCATCGACGCTTTGCTGAAGGCAACCCATGCTCTGAGTGATTACAGACTAGTGCTGAAGCAAGGCGAGCCTTTCAGCCCTGTCGTTCTTCGCGTTCACGCGGACCCGTTATCGATCATTAGCAAGGTCCTTGAGCAAAACAAAAAGAGCTACACCCAGATGCAAGATCTCCTGGAAGTGGGATACAACATGGTCAAGGCTGGCCTTACGACGAAGAGCAGCCACGGTACAGCTGTATCAAGCGAAGTCATTGACGCTCACGTTCTGCGCGCTGAGGAGCGCATTGTCGCTATGTGCATTGAAGCAGCGCTCCGAGAGGACGACTTCGAGACTGCCTATTCATACGTTGTTAGCAGAATATCGGAGCGCGGTGGAACACCTGCCCGCATCACTAGTGATCCAGACGAAGAATGGCCGTGGCGGTCGGCGCTCTTGGCAGGCCAATACGTTCGCACTGCCCAGACAATCCAACCGACACATTTAGGCACGGCGAGCGGCAACCCCGAGATCAGGCACCTCGAGCAGCGTATCGACTGCTTGTCCACGGCGCTTCGTATCGCGCCAGCGGCACAGCTGCAGGAGATTCTCAAGACGTTCAGGCGCTGCGAGGAGCAGCTTGACTCGGCTGTCAAGGCGGAGGCAGCACTTGAGGCGGACGAGGATGATCTGCGCGGCATGCCTGGCGGGTTCGGTGCACCGGCACCGGCGCGCAGGGTCCTCGCCGTGCCAGGTGGTCGTGGCTCCACCGCGCCGCCGAGCAAGGCGAGCGGTGCGGACGAGGCGCCCATGTCTCTGTTTGACTTGTCGCGCGCAACCGCGCGAGCTGCCTCCAGAAATTTTGCGGCGCTGTCAAGTCTGCAGCAGTCCTCTGGTGGGGGCAAGACGCATCAGAGCGAGGGTCCTGGGAACGGTCACGGGACGGAAGGTCACGAGGACGATCACCACAGGTTACGCAAGAGGGATCAGCTGCGCGAAGCGGCGATGGGCACTCTGACGTCGGGCGTAGGCTGGTTGATCGGAGCGCCAGCGTCCGGGGGAGGTGAACAGAGAGATCGAGATGACTAGGTAGCAAATGCGCCCCCCTAGGCAGGCATCTGGGGAGATATGAAAGCATATAATAGCAACGAGCCCCGCGACATACATAACGAAGATTATCAAACTGCCCAGCCTGTGCTGCGAAGATCAACTCATACTGGGGGTCATCCCGCTGTACAATGAAGCCCAATTGATGTGGACGAACGCCCCACAGAGCACACGACTGGTGTAACTGATCCGCGGATTGGTAGGACGTCATTGTGCTGCAGATTTCCCCCAGATGATCCACAACGGAAGAGCAGACCGAGGCAGGCCGCAGACCAGACAAGCTCCGAATGGAGCAGAGCAACATGACGCGAGATGAAAGTGTAGCGAACAGCAGACGTGAGAGTGGGGTTCCTCGTGACATTATCAGGGCACATGACGGCCATGAGGCAAGTGGGCGATGTAGCATGCAGTGCGGGGGGGGGGGGGGGGGGGGGGGGGCAGATGACAGGCAGAAAGACGGGCAAGATCGACGCTTATGAACAATTCAAAGTCTCGTGGACTGAGCCGGCGGTGGGACATCGTGAGGTTTTGGCGCTGGCCATTCATTGTGGGCGCGGCTAGACGGACAACGGAAGTGCTGCCAAGAATAAAAGACACTGATTCATAAAAACTTGTGTCGTGTGGCATCGGCCGGTCGGGGGCGAGGCTCCAGGGATGGCCACAGCTGCAGGGTTGATGGGGCGAGCGATGGACGCGTCCAGGTGGTGTTGGATGTTGGATGGCTTCGGAAGTGCCAGGTTTGCGAAATTACCATTTGAGGGAATTCGATGCTGTTGAGGTGATGGAAGGCGAACGGTACATTGTCGTTGAGGCATTCCGCGGAGGGGCTGCGATCGATTGGCGAGAGATATTGTTCAAGGAATGATGTCTCTTGCTCCCTTCCCCTACCCAACGTACGTGTTTCAATCGGCAAGATGATTCAGACTGATATCGAAGAGACTATTCTCATATCCATGGCATCCCAGGGTACCATTGTCGATAGGAGATTGGTGAGGAGGAGAAGGTGGTGATACTACAATGCAGCATGCAGCTTGTGTGAGGTGCAGCGCAGGAGGTGCAGCGCAGAACACGAAGCACGAGAGAAAGCAGACGCGATGCAACGAGCGAGCCACCGGTGCTGCAAGCACACTAACCGGCTTGCAAGCCAATGGTGGGCTGTTGGCGGGGCCTTGTGCAGAAGACTCCCCCGTAATTTCCCTGATGGAGTCTGTAAGGACAGTGGATTCCCGCCTGGCCGCCCGGCGGGGACCACCAGTCGTCATCGCGCACGGTATCCGAGCTGTACATGTAGGCCTGGGTTCCAGCAACAGGTAGGTAGGTACCTAGTAGCTCAGATAGCCTGACCTTTTGACGCTATGCCCCTTGCTCGCTCGATCGCTCGCCAAAGGCATCAACTTAGGATCATTGTTGGAATCTGAACAAAGCCCGACGGGGGAGGCGCGTCGTAGAACATTTGTCTCTGCAACCAATTGTTGGCATCTTCAACCATTCGAGTAAGACAAGCAGCGAAAGGGATGGCCTCGGGGATGTGGCGGCAGAGCTAAGTCATCGTCTGAAGACGAGAGCAGCGTGGAGCATGAGGCATGCGCTAACAAAACCTCACTTGGGAAAGAAGGACCGGGTGGTCGTGGTGGTGCAACGAGGGTAAGGTAAGGAGAGAAAGAGCGGGCACGACAGGCAGGTAGAGGCAGGCACGACCAAGCAAGACAACCGGCAGAATGATATGATGAAGCGGCTGCCATGCCAATTGACGCCCCTCTGGCTGCCTGACGATTTTACCCTGCTTTTCATTTTCCCCTCTGCCACTCCGAGCAATTGCGGCTTCTCTCCATTCATCTCACCCAGCTGTCGGAGACCCTCTTCCCAGCCAGCCATCCCATCGTATCCCGCATCCCGCATCCCGCGCCTCGTGCCTCGTGCCTCGTGCAGCTACCTACCTACCTACCTACCTGACCTACGTAGCTAAGGTAAGGTATCTGCCAACAATCTGCCTACCTCCCTCCTGGGGTCCCTTCCCCCCCTTGATCCTACTCATACTCCTCACCTCCCCTCGCTTCTCGACCTCGCGCGCGTTGCCTCTCTCTTGCTCTCTCAATTCCAATCCCAGGCCCTTTCGCTTCTTGCTGTACCTAGCTTCATGGCCTCGCGCTGAACCTGGCGCCTATCCTCCCTCGGAACCTTGCTGTCCACCCATTGTTCAGTGACGACCTATTGCTGTCAGTGTCTCAGAACGCCGACCCCTCCACAATGTCAATGGCCGTGCAAGGAGGGGACCAGCACCAGCTTGTCTATGCTACGGTTCGTTTGTTCCACTGGCCCCGAGTCAACACGCTGCCTCGCACCTCAAGCTCACACGCTGCCTCTCACCCAGCTTCTGCTCAGCGATTCATACCTCCCAGGTAAGCTTGACATACCCAATTCGATCCCCTGATTTGCGCTCATCCTCCCACAGGCGCATTGGTCCTCGCTCATTCCTTGCGCGATGCTGGTACCGCCCATCAGCTGGCCGTCTTGGTCACACTCGACACCGTCTCCGCCGAGGTCATCACACAGCTCAAGGTAACCCCGCTCCACCCACCGTCGCTCTCCGCCCCTTCGAAATCGTTCTCAACTTTGACCTGCGATTGTTTAGACCGTCTACGACCATGTCATCCCCGTGCCTCGTCTGCGCAACGAGCGACCCGCCAACCTGTACCTGATGAACCGCGCCGACCTGCACTCTGCTTTCACCAAGATCAACCTGTGGAAACAAACACAATTCTCGAAAATCGTATACATCGATGCCGATGTTGTCGCATACAGGGCCCCTGATGAACTCTTCAGCATCCCTCACCCTTTTTCTGCCGCGCCCGACATTGGCTGGCCTGACCTTTTCAACTCGGGTGTCATGGTCTTGACGCCCAACATGGGCGACTACTACGCACTTGTTGCTATGGCTGAGAGGGGCATCTCGTTCGACGGTGCCGACCAGGGCCTGCTGAATATGCACTTCGGGAAGAACTACAACCGCATCAGCTTCACGTACAACGTGACCCCCTCCGCTCACTACCAGTATCTTCCAGCCTACCGTCACTTCCAATCCAGCATCAATATGGTCCACTTCATCGGCTCTGACAAACCTTGGTCGAAAGGCCGCGATACGCACAAGGGGGACTCTCCTTTTGATCAAATGTTTGGAAGGTGGTGGGCTGTGTATGACAGACATTACAGAGTCCCCGTAAGTTCGAGCATTGTCACTACACGAGAGCTGTTCAGCTAAACCTCTGTATAGGACCAAGACTCTTTCTCATTGCAACCCCATCATTCGCAGGGCTTACACGTAACATCCCAGCCAACAGTATCACCACTAGTTCAGTACTTCACCAAGGGCGAATATCAGCCGAAGTCTTACCAAACAGTTCCAGCTGGTGAGCAGAAGCACAGTGCATACAACGAGGGCCATGGCACGGTTCACCATGAGAGCCAGGGGCAGGGCTCACATGAAGGTTATTTTCCCCATCGCCATCATGAAACACATGAACGCCATCAAAACCACTGGGAAGACGGATCCTCTCCGACCGAGCCCTTGTCCCGCCTTGCGCCCTCCCCTTCCTCTCACAGTGTGTTGATTGATACTCCTGGAACACACACTGAGGCTCGTCCAGAGCAAAATCTTGCGCCGACGGAACGGGAGCCCCCAGCCCCGCCTGTGACACCCCCCAAGGAGAAGTCAGAGCCACGACCTATTCCCTTGAACACATGGGACGCTCAATGGTAAGTCCACCATGCTGCACATTATGCCGCTTGGCAGGCTATCGTGCTCACTGGAATTTTCAGGCAACCACCGCCTGCCGACTCGCAACCCGAGGCGCTTAATTTTCCACACCAGGTTTATACCATGTCTCAGGACCCTGCTCCGTTTGTCCCTCCCCCGCGCTATCCCAGTCCGCCTAAAGACATGTGGTACGAGGTACCCAAAGAGAAACCTGCTCCGCCTTCACAGAAGCCTCGTGCCATCTTCCCCTGGGAATCAAACCAACCTAGGCCATCGCGAGTGTTCACAGACCTGCCCGCGGAGTCTGAAGCAGAAAAGTCTGAAGCTACGCCAACGGGTGAGCATCAAACGACGATTTCTGGTCAGCGCGATGCTGAATATATAGACACAGAAGCGTCGACAGCGGAACAGAAGAGTGAACCCGTGACTCCTGCCACCCCGACCATCAACGTGATTCCGTCAGACCCCTGGAACACTTTCACGCGGACGAATGCTTGGGATGAAATGCCCGAGATTGAGCGCTACGTCGAAGGGCTACAAAAGCACCGCCGCGTGAAAAGCCAGGGCTCGCCCGGCATCGCCTCGATTAACAGAAAGGCGAAGCAGGAGCGCGGGTTCAGGTTGACCGACTTTCCCAGCGAAGTCGATCGGCCCAGTCTTCCCGTGACACCGGCACCCATCCGCCGACCCAAGTTCTGGGGTGGCGGCGACCCCGGTGCTGGTGACGGTGAGGACGAAGAGGTATTGCCGGTCGCGGAGGGCGTGCCGCTGCAGTCCGCCTGGGTATGTGTGCATGGACAACGCTGGACTCCTGCAGACTGTCTTTGCGATCTCACTAACATGCTTCGGACGTATAAGGATCCGGCAGAACAACTTCAGAAGCTCGCCAAGCAACAGTCTGAAGCGCTGCTGAAGAAACTCGGACAAGGTGATGGAACGGAGGGATTCGGTCGTGAGATTCCCACTCGCTCTCTGCCGTTCGGCTCAGAGGGCGTGGTCTCAAGTGCTCATGACGCACAGCAGTCTAGTGGCGTGGTGCTCAGTCCGCAGCCGGTAAAAGGCGGCACGACTGCAAGTATCATGCGAAGCCTAGGAGCTGAGCAAGATGCCTCGACCACCCGTCGAGATATCAGCACGGAGCCACTTACAACGAGTCCATCGATAGAGGAGCCGTCGTATAGCGGTCCGGGCGCTGCTTGGGAGAAAGGGGAGGACCCGCCGGTAGGGGAGACGCCGTTGCTACCGACTGATGAGGAGCTAGATGTGCTCAATAGCTGAGAAAGAGAGTTAGAGTAGTTGCCGGTGGTTGAAACCATACTGATGTGAACACCTCAGTCTGGTGTCAGCTGCCGACGTGGCTAAGATGATGGAGTGCCATGTACTCACGGCAACGGGATGTATGATAGCAGTGGCTAGGTATTGGCGCAGCCGAGGAAGCCCCGGCAGATGAGGAGGGGCACGAGGTTAGCATAGTGTAGCAATGGCTGATGGGGCGCGGTTTCTGGTGAATGGTGCCCTCGTAATGTCTTTGTGCCGTATCAACCATCTGAAGCAGATGAATTCAGAAGAACTAATGACGAGCGAGCTTAAGTCTGGTTCTCCTCGGTCAGGTATTCTGCGAAACGGCCCTGCTTGATTTTGGCTCAGCAGGACCCCCCTTCCCGATCCTTTGCTTGGAGGGATGAGAGTGAAGCACCTATGTGTATGTTCTGGCTGTTAGTCTCGTCGCGGGCCGCCCACACGCAGTTTATCGCGACAGTCAGCAGCATATGTACGCTCTTTGTGTAAGCTAACGTGACAACATTGACGGAATACGAGGGCAAGCGCCATCCCGACGATTCCAGTGTACCGTGGCATCAAGATCTTCGCTGATTCATCTCATTGGTATACTCAGTACAGGTTTGATAGGTAGGATTGTGGGAAGGGGGGAAGGGGGCCGCTCAATGCCGTGCAAATTTCATTCTCAGTCAGTCATATGCCTGCCCACGCGTACTACGAGGCGTCGCCCTCCTGGTCATCACCCGCGTCCTCGACGGTGACAGCTTTGGCCTTGCCCTTCTCCTCGCCGGCCCTACCAGCGACCACTGGAGGCTGTGTCGATGCCGGCGGCGCGACGGGCTTTTCCCTCGGCTCGTCCGTCGTCGATGTGGTGTCCGAGTGACCATCTCGGGCGGAACTCCTGCTGCGGCCAAAGAGCTGGTTCTCGCCACCCCAGTTGGGCATGACGGGGTTAGGCGCCAGGATCTCGGGTCCGCCGGTCGTCCCGTTGGCAGTAGCTGCGGACGGCACTGCTTCATTCTGATGTGTTGAGCTTGACGGCTCCACAGAGGGCTCACTCTGGGTGTTCTGGGTCGTGGTGGGAACTGGGGCTCCGTCCAGGCGCTGGAGAGGGAGCAGAGACCAGCCCGGAGGTATGGAGACACCTTCGGGCAGGTCCTGGCTACCAGCGTGGATGGGAGCCGACTGCGCTGTAATCCCATGCCGACTAAAGGCATGTGACGGCGTCTGTGAGAACGGCTGCAGTGATGGCAGTGGCTGCTGTGGAACAGAGAAGGTGGGCACGGTGAACCCATACGGCACCTCTTGATTCGGCACTTGTGGTTGTTGCTGCTGCTGTTGCTGTTGTTGACGAAGCCTGTTCAGCTCTGCGAGTAGGAGGTTGCAGAGTTGGAGCTGCTGTTGGTCTTGTTGAAGACTCAAAAGGTTACTCTGGATAGAACGTTCAACTTCACGAAGACGTTCTCGTATCGATCCAACATCGTTACCCAAAACGCCGTAGGGCGCTGATGGAGTGGCAACAGTCGGAGTAATCGGCGTGGCCGGGGCAGGATGACCTGGAGTGGCGCCTCCTTGGCGACCTTGTGCCATGCGCTGCGCTAGTTCCTGTATGTTCTCTCCCCCTTGGGCGAATCCAACACGAAGGTTGCCAAAATTAAACACGCGCGCGCCACCATTCCGAGGAGCAGGCTGGCCAGCAGCAGGCTGCGCTGGAGGTTGTGGGCCGGCATTTTGTCCGTTTGCTGGCAGTGGGCGCTGGCCTTGGGGCTGGGCTTGACCGGCTGGTGCTGGGGCTGCTGGCACACCGAGACCGAGTCGGCCTAGAGCGGCATCCCGGTTCGCCGCTGCAGGAGGAGCATTGATGACAACCGAACGGCGGCAAGTAGGGCAGACCTGTTGACGCTCTAGCCAGCTCTTGAGGCAACCCATGTGAAGGATGTGGCCACATGGCAGCTTTTTGGGTCGGATTCGCTGGAGGGCGCCAGGGTTGCTGGCAGGATCCCAGGGTCTCATCTCCTCTCTGCAAATGATACAAGTATCCTCTCTGGCAATATCTTCTTGCGTGGCGTCGGCGTAATTGTTCATGTCTTCCATCGCCTTGCGGTATTTCCAAAGAGCCGAGCCTCGTTTGATGACGGCGCGCCCAGTCATGAAAAGGTCCCTCATGATATGGATGGGTAGTCCGTAGAAGGAGAAGAGTATGAAGAAGAAGACGATGTAGATCGAGAATTTGGTGCAATCTGTCCATGGTCAGTCACCTGTCTCCGGTGTTCACTTTGTAGGCATGTATTTCATACCAGCGACGAGGTCCAATATAAGAATCCATTGGCCTTTTTCTTCCCAGCCTGGTACCTCGATGTCCATCTCATCAACGTCTTCTTCACGCGGGAGGTCGGACTGGTCGGCGGTAGTCTCCCCATCAGCGCTAAGCTCCTGGGCTCGTTGTCTGATCATGTTCTCTCGGGTCTGTCGGACTTCGCGGCGTCGCTCCTCGAGTAGCGTCTTTGTCTGCTGCTTGACAATGCGACTCTCGAATATGGAGACCAGATATCGGACGCCAGTGCGGGCAGAGCAGGTGGCGAGCACTGCGAACTCGAAGAGGAACATGACCATCATGTCTGGTCGAGCTTGTCGGATCACGGTTCTAATGGTGTAGGCCAGGATCCAGAGGTCGTAGACGAGACTGAGCAGCAGAGACAAGCTGAGGCGCGTGTGGAAAAGGCCCGGATTTGCCGGCGGCTGTTGCTCAAGGATCTCAACTCGTCCGTCTCCAATCCAGCCCCAAACCTTGCCCGTAATCAACGCGGTGAACATGACAAGAAACCAGGCTCCTATCTCGTCTCTGAAGATGGTCATCGCAAGGCAGGTTTCAGTGATGGCAAACCATGCTCGTTCGGATAACTGCTCGACTTCGGTCTGGCGGAGGGGTCCGTAGAAAATGCGTTGTAGGCCGTAGACGGTGGTGCCATAGATGAGATAGACAAAGTTGATGAGGATCTAGTCAGAATGTATTAGAATATCTGGATATGCCAGCCATGACATGCGCCGCTAGTTTGAGAATAGGGCTCGTAGAATGCTTTCGTGGCGACTCACCAGGAGACAGAAGTTACTCTGAGCCAGATAGACCATGGCAGAGTAGAAATTCGCTCGCTGTTGGAAAGCTGAGACGACAACCGCAGTCGCCAGAGTCGTCGAGACCTGTCGTCGTCAGTTTCACCCATTCAGTCTTGCGTGTCGAGTTGATCATGCTTTACTGACCCCGGCATACCACACGAGCCGCATCGCTGGAGGATGCGGAATTGGTCGCGCTGCGTGAATTTCCTGGAAAAGGAGTTTGGGAGTTGTAGAAAGGGCGTCAAGTGCCCATTATACTGCAAATGAACAAGCGCGGGCTGGCGTGTGTCTCTGGGCCAAGCCGAACTATGATGGCGATGATGACCTGTTGGCAGCTCGTTGGTGGTTGAAGCCACGTTAGGATTCGGGAAGCTACACTGAGACGTGGCTGCCATTGGTGGAAGCTTGGGTGGATGACGCAGCAGGTACCACGATAAGGCCACGTGACTGGGTTTCCAGCGGCGGCCATGGCGGGGGTCGGGGGGTTGTTCGCCGACTCTCCGACCAACCTCACTTGCTCTCACGAAGTATCGAACAACATGAGATGAGCCCATTGATTACCGATGTGTCACTTGCAACATTTTTCAATAAACTCATAAATTCCCAGTCTTCACCACTTCGTTTTTCGATGTCCAATTTTCTAGTAAAGTGATCACTTGCAGGACGTGAATGACATCATAAGTCAGTTCATTGATTCCTAGCTCACCGAGGGGTGAACGATCTGCAAAAGCGCGTTGGGCTTCATTGCCAATAGAACACTGCCAATTTACTGAAAGTATTCACAGCATTGCCGAAGAGCTTGTGGATATTGAGCTCAGCACATAGGCCGTACCGCGAATATTCAACAGCATCGACCATGAACTCAATCATCACGCCAGCCTTTTTATCTTCTATCCGTAAATCGCGATCTCTCCCCCGTAACTCGTGGTACTTCATCACAGCCACCACGTTATCTATACTGAACAGGCCAGACGAAATTCCGAAAGTATTCAATGATGCTATTGGAGGTGCAGCTAGTCTGGCCGATGGACCTCCATCTGTGGATGAGCAGCTCATCATCGCAAGACGCATGCGTGAGGCTCTCGTCAAGGCATCCGCTGTCGGAGGCCTTCCAAAGGTAACCTTTGCTTCGCTCTTCCAGTATCTTGTCCCGTTGACAGGTCCTCATCACAGACCATCAATGCTCTCATGGCCATGAAGGCGGTAACGCCATCTCATCTGCTGGATGACCCGGGAGACACCTCACCCACAACACGACGGCATGACGTAGAGAAAGACTCGGTAGAAATCTTGGAACGTGGCGAAATGTTCTGGGACAGGATATACGGGAAGATATCGCGAAGAATCATGAGTCAAATGGAGAGGTGTGGCACCGAGGATTTGGCTGTCACTGCCCGTCTCATGTACGGCCATATTCTCAGTAACACCCAGATACTGTCTGCGCCGGAGACTTCGTTCGTCTTGATCGCTGGCCTGATACCCCAAGACGTATGGACTTCAGTACCCAGAACCAAGAATATGTATGCTGAGTCCACGTTCACAGGTCAACCCACAGCTCAAGGGTCATCTCAGAGGCGCGCTGAATGCAGGTGCCTCCAAGGACGAGGTCACCGCTGTACGGGATCTCGTAATACGGATTTGCGAGGCAGCAGGCATGCAGAAGCTTGATGCTTCAGCACCAGGAGGTTGGGGATGGAGGGGAGAGATAGCAGATGTATAACAGTCCCATCAGTCACATCGCCTGTTGGAAGATGCGCCTTCCCTCTGGCTGTTGCACGCTTTCGTAGTCACTTCATATTTCAAGCCTAATAGTTCGGCATCTATAGCAAGGAGTTCAACACAATACATTGCCTGTTGTCCTGTATAATTCTATAGAAATCTATATGCTCTTTGCTCCCAGATGCTCGAGGTTGCCGATTTTGATATGATGTATTCTATCAGCGTTGAGGGCTGCCTGAACAGATCTCGTACCCGATGTCTTTGCTTTTCTCACGACGATGCGGTCTGGCTTGATAGAGTGACACCCATTCGCACCTTGCTACAGCAATGGTAGTCAAGTTCGCAGCGGGCCTTAGGCCCTTGCCGGGAGATGCGCCTAGTTTCTGTATCAACCCACAGGGCTTGCATCGATCGACTACGGCTCATTCAAAACCTGTGCCAGCAATAGGATATCCTTCACTGAAGGCTGTCGATCACAACCGTTTCGCGGTCGGATCGCCTCGATTCCGACCGGCTGTAGGACGATATCAGCCACCAGGAGAATAATCCCCGGCATAGTCCCCAAGGACCAATGTCCCAGTACTTGGACTGGCAGCTGTCGAGGGGGGCGCGTCGATGAATAGACAAACGGGTGGACCGGGGAGCCCATCGGCACCGATCACGGATCGCCCATGCAAGAATAGTCGTCGACGATCCGCACATCACAATCGTAACCGGTGAGCCCTGCCAACCGAGTCTTGCACCGCTCATCATTTCCGTAGATGGTCAAGACAACAGGCGTGCCAAGCGGGAGGATTTCTCCCAGCAGCGAGATCTCAAGGCAGAACGCTGTCCGAGCGCCACGAACCAAGGTTTTGGCTGCGCGCGGTGCGTTGAGAAACGATGCTTGTTGACCGGCGGGGCAGGAGAGTTTGCTCCCAGTCCCGGTCTGCACGGCAGGTTTGTCTACGAGACTGCCCAGCCCAGAGTCCTTCGGATGCGAGACGAGGCAACACGGACTTCGTCGTACTCGTCCATGCCATCCGGTCCAGCCAGCAGTGAGCGAGTGAGTGAGGACATGCCATCAAGAAACCACACCCCCCACCCTCCATTCCCCTCAACCCCTCCCAGGAGGCATGGGTTGCACAGCACGCCCCAAGACAACACGCATCTCTGAGGCCGGGAAAAAAAGCAATGACTGTCTCGCGTAACCCCGAAGGAGGAGGGGATGAAAGCCAACCCCCTACCGAGGCCTTGTCTCTGCAGAGAAACGAAACAAGTAGCGAGGAGCAGACATGGAAAGTTGATACATTACGATGCGGGTCTTGTCCAATCAGGTGGTCATGTCGACTCTGGACGCGATGTAGTTCCTCGCAGGCTGGGCTCGGGGACTACAGGGGTGGGCTAGAGGGCGATCGCTGCAAAGTGGTCGCCGACCACCTGCAGATGTGCAATTTCGGATACGGAGTCTCCCGGACGGGGGGAGAGGGGGGGGGGAGGAGGGACGCGACCCTAACGTCTGAGCGACCGTTCATCCCCAATTCCGTCCAGCCTCTTCGGCAAGGCCAACAACGTCGGCGACCTTGTATCATCGTGACGTATCCACCGCCCAATGACCGACACTGCGATGATATGCATTAGACTGATGGTTTACTCAACGAGCGTATCTTCGTCCACCCAAGCGCACATGTTCGTGAGTTGACGAGTCGTCGTCTTCGTGATAGAGTCACTGGCAACGGGTCGGGATCCCGGTGGCCTCTGTGTGTAGCACGAACGAGGTGGTTGGCGTCTCGTAACAGGACCAGCTGTCTGCCATACCACCCTCGCGTGCATGTCTGTTCTCGTGACCCAAGGAGCTATTCCCAAATATTGGATGCCACCGGAACCAGGATCCTAGAAGGAAAAAAAAACGATGACGGGGGAAGGAAAAAGAGGAAGGGGGGGGGATGGGGGGCAATCTGCCTTGCCATCTCATACTTTCCGCGATCTCTCTCCCGTCAATATGCCCACCAAACGACACCTCCAACAGTGGGCCTGAAGGGGGAGGCAGCCCTGTCCTGCCAGCCTGCCTCGCCCATGCCCTGCTCACTGCCATGCCTTCGCCATGGGATGATGCCCCTCAACTTTTGTTTCGAACAGCCGGATGGGCTGGCGTTGCGGGTGCGGCGGGCTTGACCGTAAATCTGGGTGCAGCGACACGTGGAACTGGGCCAGGCCTAGAGCGATTTAGGAGAAAGCAACCGCATAGCGTTGTATTCGACGAGACTAGCTCACATGGCCTGGGCGGAGTGGCGCGCATCGAAACCCACTGTGTTGGGTCTCGGAATCGCAGGCATCCAACTCAGTCATCACCTACCTTGCCTCCTGTAGGTACCTGTACAG
>NW_009276927.1:115528-123907 GCF_000150675.1 Verticillium dahliae VdLs.17
TTGAGTTCTAGAGTTGAGACATCAAAAGACATATTACAATATGAATCCAATGAGATACCTGTCTGTTGCAAGGCAGGGTCTAGGAACATCAAGGGTGGAATTTCATGGGTACGTAATGCATGGGTTTGTTTTTTTCTATACTACATTTTGACCTTTCATTTTTATGAATAGACGGCATTACCCAATTTCTCTTGATGTTTTCGGAGGTTGAGATCTTGTTTTTGTAGAAAATTTAAAATCCCTGTTCAAAAGAAAAATCCCATGGAGGGTATTTCTTGGACCGGGGTGCGTACCTTGCCAAAGCACCCATGATGCGGAAAGCGCCCACCGAACCCACCCCCATCGAGATTTGGTATTTGGGGGCCGTCAGCCTGCCGGCACAATCCAGTATCCAGTGAGCTCCGTCCCACCCGGCTGGATCACCCCCCCCCCCCAGGGATCAAGCTGACTGCAGCGGATGTACACGTCGGCATTGCTGTGGCACAGGCAACGACACTGGCTTGCAATAGTTGCAATGGCAGTGAAATGACCTTGCGCCAGGTCATTGGCATCAGGAAGGCACACGGCACAAGAGGGGCAAAGTCACTCCTGCCCTCGCACCGAGCTATGCGGTGCAAGTTGATGTCGTCGGGAGCGGCTTTGAGCCTCGCATTTCCTGTTTCCTGTTTCCTGTTTCCTGAAGGAGCCTGCAGACGGGAATCGGAACACGCTCTGCTACCGACAGCTAACTTGCGCCGCAACGCACGTCGCCGAGCGCCCTGAGCTCAGTGATCGCGTGGTGCCTGTGTCTCCCAAGTCACAATGCCATGCGAACAAGCCGCACCACGCCTCACCCCCTTTCCTCTCCCTCTTCCTTTCCACGAGAAAAATGGCAATCAACAGCCTACCATTGAGTGTTCGAGCCGCCTCGCTGGCCGCCCTACGAGAAGACTCAGACAACCTCAGCGCCAACCCCCCTTGAAGCCTGCAGCCCACGTCTCGTGTCCATGCAGGCAACGCGAATTTTCTACCCAGTACCTTGAGAAAGGATGGACATGTCTGCGCCCCAGAAGGAAAAACAAAATAAGCCAAGACCAGACATGGGCAGTACATTAGTACGGTACCGTCGATGTGGACATCCAAGCTCCATGCTGCAGCCACAGTATCGTTGCTTTTCGCGTCCCTGCACTCCGGCCGGTCAAGGTCAGGGATAGGGATTGTGGCGCAACGATACATTTTCTGGTGGTCGATGCAACTCTCGTCCCTCCCTCCCCCTTGGACCCCGACCCTAGCCGCGCCGGCATCGACCGGGAGCATATTCTGCCATCCGTGGACTTGGTGGTCAAGTTACTTCCTGCTCGTAAGTAATGCAGATCACCCAGATCACCCGCCATTCACGATATAGCATCTCTCCTATGGGCCAGGATGACCGACCACTGCCTCGTCCGGCAAGCGAGCTCGACACCGGTCGAGACGGCCAAGGCGAGAGACAACATCAACTGCGCGTATGCTCCGAGTCTGAGACATGCAGATATCCCCGTCCCTACCCAGGTGCTTCACCAGGAGCCTGCAAGAGACAGACGCCATTGATTCATGCTTTGGATGCGGAATCCCGCCAACAAGGCGAATGTGCCTCAATCTAGCGCCCCCCCTTGCTAGGTACCTAACTATGCGTGCGAGTGGGCGTGCGTGACAATTCAGGGGACGTCTCCCTCCTGCATTTGAGTGGCGTCTGTCTAGGCAGAGGAGAGTCGTGCATGGCTGCGATAGAGGGTATGCGGTGGTCTGTCGGAATAATTCAGACGACTGCTCACGGCGAAGGAGTGACGAGTCGCTCGACACCGCGTCTCCGTCTCCAGACTGCCGCAGAAGCCCTGGTCGATGTCGGGACCAACGCTGTTTTGCAAAGGCAGCCGGGAGTCTGAGCACTCCAAGGCCGCTCGGACAGTGCTGTCGCTGTGCACTTGTTCGCTGTCGTCGAAAATGTGACGTGTAAGAGAGAGACACACACACGCACAAGGGTGGGAGAGGACTCCAAAGCTGCAGAGCATCGATATCGAGCTCCTTATTGGACGGTTTACTTGGTTCGGACGGTTTTCGCTTGGCCCTGTCCGTCCGTACATCTCGTTGCTACCCCTTCTGCTCGACTTCCAGGTATATTGCTGCGCGGTTTGCGTTCCGCTCGCTCCTCGGCGAGTCCCAGGCACACAGGGTGCTCCGGGGGGACCTGACATCCGTATCCCAACTCATGAAGATCTGAATAATTCCAAGGGGTCCGACTTGGCGAAGACCTTCGTCATCTCCAAGAGCCCACCCCATGTTCAAGCCGACATTGGTGATCTCACATGGACGAGCGAATGGGCTGGCAGACAGCGACTTGCTCCACGCAGATCCGTGGGCTTGACGATCGACAGGGCCCTGGCCCGCCAAGTAGCTGGTGGCAGTGGTTGGGGGCCGTTTACCCTTGCCCTCAGCTTGCATCAGTACGATGCGCCAAACCCTTCTGGGAGAAGTGCAGACCAGCGACTCCCCACGGCTCAAATTCAACGAAGCGCATAACGCCCCGGGCAATCTCCCGCGGTGCCTAACGACACACACTGGCAGCCACCAGCAGAACCTTGCGCCTTGACCCGTTCTGTTCAGACGTTTTGTGAAAGAAGTGGGCCACCCAATCGCTCTGGTGTACATAGTATGTACATGTATGATGAGGCCTCATGTATGATGTGTTGCCAGAGGGCAGGGTCAAGCTGCACAGGTAAAACATAGCCATTCACGAGCCTCCATCGAAGGCTGCGGGTTATCAGCATGGCCAATATCGCCCCGTCTGGCTGAAGAGAGGCCAATTCACTTGGTCGCTTTTCTCCAAGTAACAGACACCAGTCAACAACGAAGCAGAGGTAAGCGCCCTGGTACCGGCCTGAGCCGCTCGCAGGATGCTATTCTGTATCTTGATTACCGTTGCTGGTGATTCCTCGATCAACCAATCAACAGGCTCCACTCACGAGGGACTACATTACTTACTACAGCTACAGTACCATGATCAGTCAGGCCATGAGCACAGGCGACACCGAGGCCAAATGGAGAATTCCGTCGCCAGGTGCCGCAGGCTTGTGGCCTCCTCACTGGGTGCAATGAAAGCTTATGCACCCAAGAACGAGACAGGCAGGCAGGTAGCATCGTGGTCTGGCCCCAGGCTGTTTCGACGATAGCAGCAAGGCCCTTCGGTCCCGAACCGTGACGCCCCCGCCTGCTGGTCTCCTGCACTAGTCGCGAGTCGGGCAAGCCTGTCGAGAAAAACGATCCGGCACATCAATGGCGACGATGTCCCTCGTGGCAATGCCCCGGGCTCCTGGGCTCGTAGGCCCCGCGGAAGTGGCGGACTCTGGCCCGTGTCACATCGACTGCTCTGGGCCATCAGTGACGATGGCGACGGCGGCTCGCTAAAGGAGTGGCCCGACAGCGCCGTTCCGGCGTAGCTCCATCCATCTATTGCTTGTTTTTGTTTGTGGGAGATGGCAAGTGGTGGGGGATGCCCAGGTAGGTATGGCCGTTTCCTCTGGGGTCGGCCACTACGAGTGAGTCGACTGAGTGTTCTGGACTGGGCCATGGCCAGGGTGCTTCTTCCCGCCCCGGTTCACCCACCTACTCTCCATGGCCCCCTCCTCACACCACCCCCCTGTCCCCCTTTGTCGTTCCCAAGTCCCCCCCATCCATGCTGTATCGGGCCCCTTGACTGGAGACTCTCGTTTACTATTGCTGTTTTCAGATGGCACCCATGCCTGAGCGTCATGAGACAAGGTTTGCCATGTGAGATCGACGGAATCCAGAGGAATGGGACCGCCACAACGCCAAATCGAGCTTGACAGCCTAGCCGGCACCTCGAGGCGATCTGGCCGTCGAGTGCCTCTACCAACGGGTGTGGAGTCGAGGCTTGGTCCGTGGACAATCTCTGCCTTGGATGGGCTTCACATCAGTAAATGCGACAGGACCATTTCTTCCCAATTTGAGGATGACCGACCGATCGTCGATTGGCGCATCATGGAATATATCGAATGACGGCTGGCAGTGTTGTCGCTGCCTCCGTCGAACATTATGAGTGGCTGGCGTCTCGCCATGTGCAGTCTCCCACATAGCGTGACATTGATTTCTCTCGAGCTGTGTCGTGGTCGCTCACCAATGTCGGGCACCTCATGCAGGAGAAGCGCGAAAAAGGACATGAAGCACAGTACTGCACTGCACCGGGGCTGGGCTTCACTGGATCAGGATGGCGGACCGCTGCCTGAGTGGCCCCCGCCCCATCTCACGATGGCCTCCCGAAAAGGAGTCGGCGAGGCCGCTCTTGGCAACCTTATTGGACGTAGTACGTTGTCGAGTGCTCAACGGCCAATCAGGGGGGGTGCTTGATAGGTATCCAGATCATTCCGGTTGGTGTCTCTTACCCCCTCCCTTCCCTTCATCCCCCAGAGGTCTTGAGGTTAGCAGCAAACCCTCAATGGTACGATAAGAGAGAACGCGGCGTCCCCGCTACTGCCTGTCAGGGCCGCCACGTTAGAAATTGTCTGAGGCACAAGCTTCGGAGGCTTTATCCTGGCGCCGTCTTGACGCTTAGCTTTCGTGTCAGTGGGCTCGAAATCTGACCGGTCTGTCTCGTTTTCTCCCTGGCCGTGGCATGACCACGAGCAGCATGATCGGTTTCCAACGAGAGGGTCGCACGTTGAAAAAGAAAGTCATCGCATAGGAGTAGCCTGATCGAGCTCACCCTGCATCAGGACCACGAGCCTGGGTCCCGGGCACAGTACATGTAGCGTCTTCACCGGGGAGGCGGGGGGGGGGGGGGGGGAACCTTGGTTTCCATTTCTATTGGAGGGATTTGGGAGAGAAGGAAAAATGGGCGCGAGGAAAACACGACACAGACACAAAGAATAGGCGGGCGGGATGGAGACAACGCGGAGGGAAACAAAGAGCAGAGAACCTAAGGGGAAGGACGAGGGATGGACCTAAACACTGGCACACCGAAAAACAAGGATAGCTGACAAGGGGAGCGGCAGAGGACAGACGAGTTGGCTTCATGTGGGCCGCCCGGGGGCCTCGAGGCGAACCTGGTTCTAGCTTTGACTCGCCCAACAACCATGGCAAACTGTGACATACCCTGGACAACCAGACCCGGAGATCCAGGGTCACCAGCTGACGCTGGATCCGTGCTCAGGCGCAGATCCTTGGCCACGGAAAGCCAGCGCGCGGCATAACAATGCTACCTATTGATACCAGGCATGACGGACGGGACGGGAGGGAGGACGCGAGCGATTACGGAGGCTGCCGTCGACGGCGAATGAGAGAAGAAACTGCGGGGGCGCCTTGGTGGACGGAGCGACGGGAGGACGTGCTTAGCATTCGTTTGGTGCCGGAAACGGTGGAGGGAACAGAGAGTCCTTTGTGCGTTCAAGTCTGCCCACCTAACCTTAGGTACCTAGGTAGGTAGGTAGGTACGACAGCACAGCTCAAGTCTGCCTGCCACAGCACAAGCGTGGGCTCTGGGGCAGGAAGAGGACGGGAAGGTTCAGTCATGAATCTGGTCTGTGGCTGCCTGACACTGCCTCGTCTTTGGGCAGCTTGGGATGCGGCTGCCCGTCTTGAAAGGATCTTGATGATAAAGGTTCCCGCGCCGGGTGCAGGCAGGCTCAGCCCTATGCCAGCTACCACCACAAGGACCATCTGCCTCCCTCTCTCTCTCTCCAATAGACCTCATGCCTGGCACGACCGAACCCAACCAGAATTGGTCCCTCGCCCCCCTCCCCTCTCAGCCCGCATGTCTATTCCAGCCAAGGAACCATGCCGTGCCATCTCGTACGACCACGTCTACGTCTGAAGTGGCTGCAGTCAGGATTGCTGCAGAGTCGAACATGGGTGCCGGATGGAGCAACGACCACCAGTGCCCCGTGTGTGAAGCCTCGACAGATGCAGACAGCAGAAACAGCCCCCCGCTGGCGTTGTGACAGCAAGTCAATTGACTCCTCGCATGCTGCGCTGCCTGGAACATCCCGCTGGCTGCCTGAGCCTCTGGCCTCCGAGCCGGGGCCCTTCGGCCTGGCTCTTCTCGGGACTTGCTTTCAGGACTGTTTTCTGCACAAAGGCGAACTCAAAACCTGGATCCAATCGCCTGCTCTTTTTCATGCTGTTTGCGCAACCATCACGTCTGACGTCAAAACTGGGCGACGCAGCATCATGAATGCTAGTCCTGGCCCAGGACCTAGCATCCTGCGCGTCTGACGTTGGCAACTCCCAAAGGGCTGGGAACGTAGCGTGTCATCTGCAAGTAAGCAACGCATCAGAGATGCTGTCGTTGGCTGATGTGGAAGGCAAGTGAGTGTCTGCAGACCTGGGCATCCCTTTGACCCTTCGTAGGGCTGAGCGCCCGTTCAGGCCGCCAACTTTATTACCACAGGTGCCACTGATCAACACAAAGGCCACCCAGGCCCAACTCGCCCCTTTTCAAAAGCAAGCCACGAGCCCTACAGAACGCCATGACACACCTCCGCTGACACGACCCAACGCCTCGTCCCTTGCCGCCAGCAACCGGCGGTCAATCCCATCAAAGTTGGCCCACCCCCTATCGTTTCACGACAACACGTATATGGCCGTGTGCCTGGTCATCGTTATGCAACTTCCCACCCACTGCCGAATCGCGTATTCATCTCAGCCACCCGGGCTGTAGGAGGACTAGTCGCTGAGGCTGGTAACTCGACACGGGGCTTTGCACCGCCTCGATGTTTTGCTAAGAAAAGATACTCGAGTCCCGCAAGAAGAAGACGACGACCCCCACCCACGCCTGTCATTGATCGATTCGTATACTGACCAATGAGAGGGGGGTGATCTGAGCCCAGAGTCAAATGAGCCACAGCTTTGCCTGTCGGGGCCTTTCGTCTCAAAATGAGAGACCGTAACCGGGATGCACAGGCATCAGACCAGGTGGATCATCCTGGGCCAATCTCATAACTTGCTTTTCGTCTCTATCGTCGAAATTTGCACCAAGGCATCGTGGCACGGTCGTTCCCCAACAACCGAATCGTCACGGTAGGCGACCACAAGTTCACCCTTAGCTTGGACGAGGTGCTGCCACAATTCTGACCCTCATTCAACTGTGGGGTACACAGGTGGAGAATCTACGAGCAAAGGAAAGGCTTTGTCAGATACGGAAATACAATAAGATTGAGGGGGAAACCGTCCCACATGCAGCAGCCCTTACGGGCCTCACAGGTGGCCAGCCAGTATTAGTCTGAAAATGCACTTGGACATGTCAGACGAGGAGCGCTCTTTCGGTCACGGCAGTTACAATGATCAAGACCAAGGTGATACCGCTATACCGCCTTTAGACATGTCACGTCCAGTAGGTCTGCAAGAGACAGTCGTCACGACCATGTGGTCGACTGGTCTGGAACCCAGAGCCAGACAGATCAACTCCTCAGGCACCGCCCGTCCTGGTCGAGACCGTCAAGTGAATCTCCAACGTTCTTTGGTTCTTGAGGGGGCGACAGCGAGACAGGTGGTTTCAGACATTACACTCTCGCCCACCCCAGCCTTGATCACGGAACCAAAAGCAACCATCGAACCTTGGTCCCCACTTATGTCACAAAGCCGGACGATTTCGCCAGCATCGTTCACAAGATCGAGACAAGCGAGGATGCTAACTTAAAACCGACTGGGTCAAGTCAAGCACGGTGCACTTGGGGGTTTGGGTTTGGGTCCAGATGCCTCAGCACTGACGGGGTCAACTCTGATAATGGCCGACCACGAGGGCAATCCGCTTTTACCGTAAGCACAGGCAGCCGAACCAGAATGACCGCCGCTATCATTAGCCTGCAATGCGGAGAGCGAGGAAGGGATGGCATTCGGACTCCGCAACAAGATATTGTGCGAGGCCTGATGCACACGCACAATGAGGAGGCGGGCTGTGGTCTGGTCTGCATCATCTTGTTCAGTCTTGTTCATGATACAGCCTGGTTCAAGCAGAGGACCCTGACCTGACGATGTTGGCTTGGCTTGGCTTGGGAGGGCGTTTGCCCACACGCCTGATTGTGGCTTGCTTTGCAACGGGCGAAGCACAGCACGCAGCACGCTATGCCAGGCACTGGCTGGCGGTGCAGTCATAGGGCTCAATCGCTCCCGATGCCTCTCCAGACAACCTCAAGCCTCCAAGTGTCTAATTACAGCGCACCAAGCACTGCAAGATGCACAACCGCGGTGGGGCAGTGCACCGCCAGATTGTGCCGGAGAAGCTCTGTCAACTTGGTTCATTGGGTCTATAACGAAGTCACGCAGCACCCACTCACTCACTACACATGCACCACACGCAGACAACTTAGGGTGAGTGAAGGGCGCCATTTTAGGGACGGGCACCAAAAT
>NW_009276927.1:124323-183992 GCF_000150675.1 Verticillium dahliae VdLs.17
TCGCTGCCGTTATCAAACGTTTCTGGGGATGAAGAACCGTACATCAGACTGGGGGCCTTTTAAGGCAAGGCTCGCGAACCGGGATGCGTATACGAAACCCGTCCCTACAAGACCATCAATATACCACTATTGTCGAGAGTTGCGAGGTCATGAAAATGAAAAGCAACATGCTGGGCAATGCTGGGCAATGCTGGGCAGGCAAAAGAAACCTGTGCATATTGAGCATTGACGACGACGAGGCTCCGTCCAGGATGCGACTCTGCGCTCAAACACCACAAAAAGGCATTGGGGGTTGCTTCAAGGGTGACGAGCACCACACTGGCAGACGGCTAGGTAGCGCGCCCCTGGTCGAGAACCTGGGCACAGTCGGGTGTGTGCGACGACAACGCGGGGGGGTCAAAAAGAAACGGAAGGTTGAAAGTAGCTCCCCTAGACGAGAGTGGGTGATGACAGTCGAGACGCGGAAGTAGTGCCGCTGCGAGAAGGAGGAATTTGGGGGCGGTAATGAGAAACGGTCGCCTAAGAAAGTTTGCAACATGAGCGCTTGAACGGATGGAGTAGCCATGTACCATGTAGCCATGAGCAGATACCGAAACGGGCCTCGACGGTCAAGAAGGGACGTACCTTAACCGTACATACGGTAAGACATGTCGTCCAAAGCCTGGCCTCCTCGCTTCTCTTCCGGTGCCGCGACCAAAAGCCTTCTGGCAGCAGGGGTCTGGCCCCCGGTCCATGTTCTGAGACAAGAGATACGCACTGGAAAGCATCGGTACGCCTGCTGTACAGGGCCATGCTCACTTGTCCAGGTGCTGTACTCGTGCCTCTACAGTGCTGTGTCGGCTTGGAGAAATGCCGTGGGGCCAGGCCTCGGAGGCCACCAAGGGGAGCGACATCGCCTTGATCACCCACAAACGTACCGGGTACGCAGCAGAGGGAACCGACTCGTCCCAATCGTGGACTGCCATGTAGTTGCTTCGATCCTCCCGACGACATGTGCCTGCGACGTTCTCTCACAACATGCTGTCTCCTGATTTGACGTGCTGGCCACCCCGTCCGAAGCAGCAGCAGCAGCCATTTACGAACAACACTCGAGGGGTGCCTTCATGAGATGAGGACAGGACCTGCAGGGCCTGGAATGGCTCGCTCTGTATGTAGGTTTGTCTCGCCTTGGCTCGTCTCGCCCAGAGTCCCATTCGACAAACGCCCCCCTCTTCCTCTGAGGACCCCTCTTGCTTGTTGACAGAAGAGGCTAGCAGCTTTACAGGACACTTGTCGAGCCCAAGGTACCCGTACCTCTTTCGGCGATGGCCAGCCACCGTCAAGCTGGTTGCCCCTGATCCCTGTACACCCTCCCCTCCCCTCCCCCCCAACTAACCTGGTCCTGGCCCTGGTGTCCTCCCCCCCCCGGGCTGCCCTACGGGAACCCCCCCTGCTCTCTGTTTCTCGTCAAGGTTGTCCTGTGCCTCGCCGCGCTGTGTTGTGGATGGCCCCTTTGCGATCCGCGTCCGCGTCCACCGGGAACATGGACCACCCACACAACCCATGTGCCCCCCAGTCGATGTCTCTCTCTCGCACCGCAATGCCCATGGTTCATCACCAGTCTATATCAGTCGTCGAGTCCCCCCCCCTAAGGCCCCTCACCGTGATGTTTCTCGCCCCCATCAACCATCACTACCCTCACAAGTAATAAGCATATCTTGAACCTCAGAAGGGAAGACTGAACAGTACCCAGCACCAGGTTACCCTCGTTACCAACCTTCGCTATACCTCCATCCCATCATCGTCAGCTCAGCTCAAGCTCACTCTTCATCATCGCTCTATAGCACTGCCCATTCGTCCAGTTCAGAACCAGACAAGATAACGAATTGGGTCTCACAAGCACGCCTCTCGAAATCAGCTCGTCTTCTCCAGCAGCTTCAGAAGAGACTCAGAAGAACCGGGCCCTTGGCATGCCTTTCGGATCAGGTGAGCTCTTTGCTCTCTTCCAAGGCCCCACTGTCAAGCGCGGCCTGCGAGACACGCAAGACTAATCCACCCCATCATCATCAGTGACGGCACAAGTAATTTGACACACTGCTGAGCACGACCCAGAGCCAACCAGCTTCGGCTCAAATACCTCTCTGCCGACCCCAGCAGCTCCAGACAGAAAACACAGACGTAGAAACAATGGTCTCCCTACAACACACTTACACCATCATGTCCCGCCAATCCAGCAGCGAGCACGGAGACTTCAACTCGTACCCTGAGCCGCCTCATGGCTTGTACGCCTCCTCATCACAGATGGACATGAGCATTCCTACCAGCTCGTACATGTTTCCCGCGTCCATGGGATTCGAACAGGCCACAACCTACGCCGACGCGACACAGTACGTGTACAACGGCCAGCAGTCACCAGGCGTTTTCGAGGAAGGTGACCTCCAGATGCCACCCTCCAACCACTCCACAGCCTCGGCCTGTTCTTCCAACGCCGGCTCTCCGCTCTCCCACCATGGCCAGATTGGCCTGAATCCCGAGTGGACGCAGCACGGTCTCGGACTCACACCCGGCATCGTCCCCAGCGACTACTACAGTGCCGCCGGGACCGAGTACACGTCCTACACCGCACCAGGTATGGAGGACTTCACTTTCGAGTTCCCGAGCACCAAGCCACACGGCTTTGTGGGTGAGTTGCCACACATCTCTAGGACTCCTGTTCAGCCGCAACCCAATTCTCTGTCTTCTCCTTCTGTTTCCTCTGTTGCTCGCGACCCCGAGAGCGAGGCTGCCCTTGCCGTCGACACCGACATGCCACCACCGCCGACCTCTCCTTTATCATTTGTCTCTCCTAGCTCTGCTTCCTTCTCGTCCCCTGTCGTCCCGGCCTGGCCGGCCTCGCCGCGAACACCACGCGTGCCCCCTTTTTTCTCTCAAAGTAGTGGTCTCTTCACGGCACCTCTCGAGTGTTCTTGTTGGTTTCTCCTCTGTCCTCCACAAAAAGCCTCACTCCTTGCTCCGAGCAGCGCGCGCTGACCACAGTCCAATACTAGACCCATCCCTGATCCACCCAGAGATCAGCCGGCCCATGGCCATGCCTGGTTACGAGGCCGCCTACCACCAAGCCTATCCCGCGTCCCCCTCCGCCTCCTCCTCACCGCAGCCCGCCGCCCGCAACGCCAGCCGGTCTCCCTTTCTCCACGAGGGTTACCAACCGCACTACAGCCCCTACAGTGCGCCGCTGGACGGCCGCAGGCCGAGCATTCACTCGTTCCAGTCTGGGTACTCCGAGGCCGGCAACGCGTACAGCGCGACGAGACCAAGGAAAAGCAGCGCTGCCCGCATCCCGACTGTGGCAAGACGTTCAAGGACCTCAAGGCGCACATGTTGACGCACCAGAACGAGCGGCCCGAGAAGTGCCCCATCCAGACCTGCGACTACCACGTCAAGGGCTTTGCCCGCAAGTACGACAAGAACCGTCACACGCTCACACACTACAAGGGCAACATGGTCTGCGGCTTCTGCCCCGGCTCCGGCACGCCTGCCGAGAAGTCGTTCAACCGTGCCGATGTGTTCAAGCGCCACCTCACGGCCGTGCACGGCGTCGAGCAGACGCCTCCCAACAGCCGCAAGAAGACGTCCGGTGCCAACACGGGCAAGAAGCTGACGGGCTACCCGCCCGACGCCACGGGCAAGTGCTCGACCTGCTCACAGACCTTCTCGAACGCGCAGGACTTCTACGAGCACCTCGACGACTGCGTGCTGCGCATCGTGCAGCAGGAGGACCCGTCCGAGGCCAACAACGCGCGGCTGCTCGCCGAGGTGGAGAACGACAAGAAGGTGCACCAGACGCTCGAGCGCAACAACCTGCCCACGCAGACCATGTTGACGACGATGCAAGACAACAGCGATGACGAGGAGGATGACATGGACATGGACGAGGACGACGAGGACGAGGCGTCCAAGGACGAGCTCAGCCTGTCACGCAAGCGCAAGGCGAGCGGCATGATCAGCGGCGCCCTCAAGTCCCGCGGCATGACGCACTCGCGCGGTGGCGTGCCGGGGCGCGTCGGCAAGAGCAAGGGCCGCAAGAGCAAGCAGCAGCGCCCCAAGTCGTGGGACCTCAACAAGGACCTCGTCAAGATGAAGAAGCGCGTGCTCGGCGTGTTTGACGGTCCTCGCCGCCTCGCCAAGGACGACATGGTGCTGTCGACGGAGCACGAAGTCCGCATCAAGCTCCAGGACGGCAAGTCGTACGTCACGGACCTCGACATGTTCACCGTCATGCGCGCCGAGGGCTTCCACGGGGCCACGGACGCAGAGAAGGGTGCCTGGGTGTCGGACGACCCGACCCCGGAGCAGTACCAGCAGATGCAGGCCCTGCTCAAGCAGGAGCCGGTCGAAGCGTGAGGGGCTGGCGGAGATTTGGGGGCCCATCACCCTCTGGCAGTGCCGAGTGGGCGAGCTCCTAGGAGAAAGAGGGCGATGACGCACAAATGTCTACTACACACTACATACGTCTGCTTGTTCTTTCGAACAGGGTTCTTTCGAAAAAGGATTTTGGCAGGTCCGGGAAAAGGGACACCCACCACCAGGGACCGAGAACGACGGGGAAGGCCAAACTTGGTGGGGGAAAGGTGATTTTTTTTAGAGGCACGCACGGATAGGCGCTTTCGGGGTACGGGGTTCATGGCTTGACTGATGCCTGATGAGGGTTTTCTGTTTCCACTGGGAAGGGTAACGCGGTCATGACCATGGGAAAAGGACGGGGGGGTTGGGGGGTTGGGTGAAAGGGTTTCCCTCCCCCCCCCCTGCCCTCATCTTTTTTTCCTTCTTCTTCCACTTTATTACGGGCTACGAAACGGGAAAGTAGCTGCCGTCGGATTGATACCCTCTGGACCATTTTGTATCTTTTTTTTTTCTTTAATTTGCCAATGCGTTTCTTCAATCTTTGTTTTCAACCAGTATGTTTCTGGTGCCAATGCGTCGGAGTATACTACATAATTGATAATCAAAATGAGACGAAGAACGACGCCCGTCTTTTGCACACTTTCTTTCCATTGCCTGGGTGATTTGATAGTCAACACGACATGATGGGCCAAGGGGGGAACCACAGATGAACGACGAGACCGAGTCTCGATCCGGCAAGGCCCCGGGACCCTCCCCTCGCACCTTGACCTGCTGAACTCTCTAGGGTCCGAAATGGAGAAAGGGCAGGTAGCGCGCGCGCCAACGACGGCGAAGCTGTCGCGGTTCCAGGGTTAGCGGGGAGGAGGAGGAGCACTGGAGAAGACGGAGGGGGCGTTGCTTGAGGAGGGAGGAGGTAGGGGGAGGCTAGGATGAGGAGCAGCAGCAGGAGCAGAGAGGCATGTCTGGCTGAAGGCGGACGTGAGGATCGTCATCTTGCAACGGTGCGGAAATGTGGAGTGTGATCTGCACATTGGTTCATGAACCCGTTTCTTTTATTTTCCTTTCCCTCCATCTCCGTCTCCATCTCTGTGCGTACAGTACATGTACATGGTATGGGCTGGTGGGGGAGTCCCGGCACTGAAGAAATGGCTGACTGGCGATTTGTGGTCCTTGCTTGGCTCGTTGGGTCCAACGTCGTGGCCCTAGGTATCGACCTACCTTGACTGACCTACCTTTGCTGCAGCGTACCTGGACAAGGGGAAACGGAGGAACGGGGCCGAGAGGTGTGGGGTTCGCCGGGATGCTTGGTTTGGCCAAATGTGTCGATTCTGCCTCGTTGTGTCAGAGTCAGCAGTGGAGACCCTCTCTCTCTCTGTCTCTTTCTTCTCTTCGGGCTTTTTCTTCTGACATGCTCATATCATTCTTTAGTCTCTTCGTTTGCCGTCGATGAATGTTTGCTTGGGAATCGATAGGGTGGCGGCATTCGGAGACGAGGGCAGGGGTAGGGGGTAGGGGGTAGGGGTAAAGAGAGAAGGGGAAGGGAGGGGGGTGGGCGAGAGGGTAATGGGGAGGATCGGGGGCCACGGGCGATGGCGGGTTGATGGGAGATTCGACGATGGGCGTCTGCCGAGAAAGTCAGCGAGCAAAACTGCAGGCCGTCGTCCGTCTTTGCCGGCGGCCGAACTTCGCCATTTTGGTGTTTGTCTGTTTGACGATTCCACTCCGTCCAAAAAAGGCCCGTGAGAGGAGTACCATGTACCATGTAGTTCAGTAGACTGGCGAGGAAGTACATGTATGGAGAGATCAGATGACCGACGAGTGAGCTCGCTTCCGTTGGCGTTGTTCCTGTCCTCGCCCCTTTGCAGCCTACTTGTCGTCTGTCTGTTGCCTACCCCTGTCGAGCAGACCACGAAGCAAAAAAGAAAAAAGCGGGCTTGTCGTCCGTCGATCGGCGACGCCGCAGCAGTGTTTGTGTGTGTGTGTGTGTGTGTGGCAGGAGGTACGGTACCTTGGGCACCTACCTAGGTGTTCAAGGGGAGGTACAGTGAGAAAGGGTCATTGCTTTGCTGCACCGGCAGGCACCCACCTCCCTGGCACCTGCATCGATCGGTCCCGGGGGGAGGGTAAGACGGTGCAATGGCAACCCGTCAAGTGCGGCGCAGCAAGCTGTTGGCTTGTCACTGTGAAGGGTAGGGAGGGCGGAAAGGACAAGTCACAGACAGCAGGAGGCAGGCAGGCAGGCAGGCTTGGTCAACCATTCAGTCACTCGGGTCATCGTAGTTTGGTGTGTGTGTGTGTGTGTGCGTGCGGGGGATCCACCCGGGTGCAGGGCCCAGGGGGGTGATTGTCTGGTACGCATCGGCCTATCGGAGCACCTTATCGTCTTGTCAGAAAATCGAGGGGGATGTGCAGCAGGCATCTGGACGGCAGGTGTGGCTTGGCTCCCTGGCTTGGGTTCTCGCTGTGACCGTGTGGGAGCCAAGGAGGACAGGTACAAGTACATGGTGCAAGAAAAAAAGAGGTCGCCAACGGCAGTATCCGGCGGCTCTGTCGTGTCGGTGCAGGTGGCGGGCGGTGGCTGCTGACTGGTGGCTTGCCCACCCAAGTCTGTTCCACTCCCTCTCTCCCCCCTCCCTCTCCCCCCTCCCTCTCTCGGAGCCTTCTTTGGGCGTCCCGGCGTGCTTAGTTGCTGGCATATTGGGGGCGGTGGAGATTATGGCTGCTCGTCGCTATTTCTGGCCCCATGCCAGGGGTGGGCAGTTGAAGGAACGAGGCGCGGGTCACTGCATCGACGTGGCGGTGCACCCTGCATCAGAATCCCCAAGAACCAAAACCAAAACGGTGGTGCATCTGCTGCGGCGAACCCTTTTATTTATTTTTTTTCGAGAATGCATCGCATTTGCACTGCCCGTACGGGCTGTCCGAACCCCCCCACCCCTCTCACCCTTCTCTTCAGGAATCCAACAATAGATTGCAGCACGCAGGCCTCCCGAAAGTGGCGGTCTGGTGATGCCGCTGCCGGACTGCCGGGTCATCCGTGGATGATCCATCCCATCGGGACTTTTTCGTTTCCGCCGTGCATCTCGATTCCCGCCGTTTTGCCGGTCGCCGTTTGACCCGTTGCCGTTAGCATCAGCGTTAGCGTTAGCGCGGGCGTTGCCGTCACCCATCGTCAACCGTCCCGTTTCGCGTTTCGCCCATGTACCTCACAACACACCTAATTTTCTCACACGAGGCCGCCGGCCCTCAATAGCGAGACAATCATCGTCATGGACCTCACCTCTCGCATAGCCCTGACAGGGCCTCCTGCAGAATCGCCCGAAGACTTTCTCTCCTCCGCCTTGGCGACTCTGGACCCCGATGACCAACCGCACATCCACGGCGATTCGGATCATGGTCTGCTCTACACTTCGCCGCATCTGCCCAAGCCTTTCACCCTGTCGCTGGCCGACCCCGCCACGGAGCAGGACCGCAGGCTCTTCAGTCATTATCTCTGGAACTCGTCCCTCCTCTTGGCAGAACTGATCGAGGCAGGCTCCTTGCCTTCACCCCTCCCTCACCCAACCAGTGGCCCCTCACCTCTGGGGCCCCCTTCTTCGGCCTTCAATGTCAAGGGCCTTGCGACCCTCGAGCTCGGCGCCGGTACGGCCTTGCCGAGCCTCCTCGCCGCCCTGCTCTCCGCCCGCCGCGTTGTCGTGACGGACTATCCTGCTGCCTCCGTGCTCGAGACCCTGCGCGCCAACGTGACCCTCGGCGCTGTCCCCGCCGCATCGCCCACGTCCATCGTCGCCCCCGAAGTCACAGTCGAGGGCCACGCCTGGGGCGACCTGACAACACCGCTCGCCGTGTCCTCGGCGCATGCCTTTGATCGTCTCCTCATGGCCGATTGCCTGTGGATGCCCTGGCTGCATGACGCGCTCCTCGCCTCCATCAGCCACTTCCTCGCCGACACGCCCGATGCCCGCGTCTGGATCGTCGCCGGCTTCCACTCGGGGCGTGAAAAGATGCGTCGCTTTTTCGACGCCGACTTCCTGGCCGCCGCCACCCTCGAGGTCGAATCCATCTGGGAGCGGGATGCCGCTGGCGTCGAGCGGGCCTGGGTCGACGAGAGACCCGGCGAGGAGGCCGCGGGCCGGAAGAGGTGGCTTGTCGTCGCCATCCTGCGGCGGACCCGCTTCGGGGTGCCGGGGTCTAGGGCCGAGTCGTGAGCATCTTTATGCTCTTCGTTTGTTCCTTCGTTCGTTCCTACGCTCGTTCCTACGTTCGTCCCTACGTTCGTTCCTTCAGTCGTTCCTTCGGTCGTTCATTCGGTCGTTCATCCGGTCGTCCGTCCCTTCGGTCGTTCGTTCCTTCGGCTGTCTACCCCTCCAACCTGCAGCGCGGCAGCACGTCTCCCTGCCCCTTCTTATATACTGCGCCCCGGCTCAGGAGAACAAGAAAGCAGACAAAAAGGAGCTCGCTCGCCCGCGGTGAAACAGGATCATCTCCCGCCCGGCAGACTTTCTCCTCTCGGCTTCCTCAGCTTCCTTGCGCCGGCGCCGTCGTAGCGTCCCCCTTCTCCATGCGGCTGAGGCCGCTGCCCGTCTTGGCCCGCATCATTGGCACGCTTCCCATCCATAGCGCTTCGGATGACGTTGCTGCCGGTCCTCGGGAACAGCGCATAGTCTGTACTTCCATCCCCTTCCCCCTTTTCCCCCTCATGGGAATTGGCATAGACCATGTTGGTGAGATTTTTTGAAAAGGCCCCTCGACGATGCTCGAGGCCGCTCTGCCCCTGGGGTTTGGTGGGCGGTGGCTTTACTAGCCTGCTAGCTCGTCGTGTAGCCGGGACAGCTGAGTTCAGCTCGCGCGGAAATGAGGAAGTGATCGGCAGGGTCTACGTCGGTAGGCCCAGATCTAGATAGTCTCCTCGCACGAGGGGAAAGGGGAATGTGTTCGCGTAGGTCGACTTCGCGGCAGACCTTTTTTTTCGTCTTGGTCTTGTTTGCGTTGATCATACGTAGCTGCCACGATTATCTGCGACAAGCCTGCTACGGATGGACTATGTCGAGCCTCTTCTTCCAGGAGGTGCACAGTCAAGACAGTCTCGTGGTTTCCGCCACTCTATTCATCAGAGTGTTGGACCCGTGCTGTAGACCTCACCATGGCACCAAGACGTTTGGAACCCAGACATGAACACGCCTACGGCAGATGCATCTTCCCTAGGCTTGACCACGTAGTGATTGACTATTCATCTCCGTGCGATTGAACCGCCGCCAAGCCAACACAAGACCAACTGTTCATACATATCATGCTCATGACTTGCGCCCCGCCGCTTGCCGCTCCTCCCTCGCCGCTCACTGTGCTGCTTCATTGGTCGGTCCCATCTCGTCGATCCGGACAATCAACTCATGGTTGACCCGCAAGTTCTCGGCCGAGCTCAAGGCCTTCATGACGGAGCTCTCATGCTTCTCCTGCACGAGCCGCCGCAGCGCCCTGACGAGGAACCCGGCCACAATGTCGACGGACCACCCGTCCGGAATGAGGCCCAGAATGTCGTCAATCTCGAACCAGCCGCCGAATCTCTCGAGCAGTGCGCCCGTCTGTTCGACCCGTTCGCTCACATCTGCAATGGTGAGGAACTCGCCCAGCACGGCGCGGAACAGGCGCGCCTGCATCTCGTGCGTCGGCATGCTGTCCTTCCTGCCCCGCGACAGCGGCGTGTAGATGCTCGATCCGCCGCGCAGGCAGTACGAAACGGCCGTGTCATAATCACCCAGTTTGTGGACGAGCAGCCGGATCGCGTCTTCGTGGCGTCGTTCTCGGCCGTCGAGGATGATGATCTCGGGAACAAGCAGCTCGCCGGGCAGAGACTCGATGCTGGCGCGGATCGTGGCGGCATCGTAGTCTTCTGTGCCGCCCAGGAGTTGCAGCAACCGCAGACGGCTCTGCCATACTTCATCATCCTTCGGTGCGTTGTCGGTCAAAAAGTGACGATAAGTCGACTTTGGGGCCTGGAGGGCGCGATACGCGTCGTACGTGGCCGCAAACGCTTCTCTGCTTGTTTGCGAGGAATGCAATTCGCCAGTGACAATGTCGAGATAGTACGTGATCAGGTCGTTGACATAACCGGTGTGGCCTTTTCCGAAGACGAGGTGCTCCAGGTAATACTTGACCGCGGCGGGAGCTTCGGCGCGAAGCAAAGCCACAACGGTTGTAGGCTCGAACTTTGGCGCTCTTCCCTTGTCCTCCGCGAAGACCTGGACACCCAGTTTGGGGTTGCGGTTGGCCAGCCAGAGGCCATACTCTTGCACGAGCGCCTGGCTGCTGATCTTCATAAGATATTCGCGGACTCGCTGCTCGCCGTCGCGCAGTTCACCGCCGTCATCACGTTCACCCTCTATAATGCGCCGCCAGACAGCCAACACGTCGCCAGCCATCTTACGACTTTGGTAGAGTCGGCTCAGGACGAAAAGTCGGTGGTAGGATTCGAGTAATGACACAGCCCGATCGAAGCAGTCGACGCCCTTGTCCACAACTTCGTTCAGTTCGGCTCTGATCGTTGTGCTGCTCCGAGCGATACCCCTGGGTGAATCTCGATCCAGTTCGAGGAGCACGATCAAAAGTGCCGCATCTACAGAGCGCAGAACTTCGTCCTTGTCAGGAATACTGCCAAAATCCTTCTTCTTTCTCCATGATCCCAGGAACCGGCGCAGGAATTGAATGACGCGAGCATCCAGGCTCCCGAGGGTGTGCTGACTTCGATCAAAGGAGTGGCTTCGCAGATACTGCTCAGCAGCCTTCTTGACGCCACTAAAGACCCACGTCCCCCTCTTACTCTCAATGATCTCATTTTGAAGACCAGGTACCAGTGATAAAATGACGCGTGCGTCGAGAGCACTGTCTAGGAGTACCTCCTCGAGCGCCTTGACCTCTCCATCTGAGAAGGAATCATCGCTTGGCTGGAGCAAATCACCGAACAGCAACACAGCCGCTCGTTGGCGGATGTAACTGAACGTCACAAACTCCAACTCCGTCTTGGGCTCTCTTCCTCTTATGGAGTTCAACGCTGTGAACACTGCACGGCGATCCAAGGCCATGCGGCCAGTCTCCTCATCGTGCGTACAAGCAGCGTCGATGCGGGCCTCCAATTGGAGAAGAATCGGATTACGGACCGCCCACCAGATGTGGTTTCCAGCCCACACGGCCACTCGGGATTGCGTCTTCGCGAAGCGCGCAACAAATGCCTCTTCCTCGGCATTCCGGCTGCTCTGCCATCCGTCAGGCAGTGACTCCTCGCTCTGCGTATCATTGTCTCTGTCGAACAATTCGCGTTCCCTCGATACACGCTCTAGAGACGAGGCAGTCCGCGAGTCCGCACTCTTCAGGGACAATGTCGATGGCTCCAGACTGCCTAGGGAGAAAGGCGAGAACTTTCGCTGGCATATCCTGTCCACGATCTCGGAAAAGTGCGTCTCTTCTTCGCCAATCATAGATCGGATGCCCAGTGTAACACTCGCTTGTTCGATGCCGGGTATTGATTCAGCCTCAAGCCAGAATTTTGAAGTGTCAGGCTCACTCCCGTCGCCGTCCCATCTCTGAATCTCGATACCGTGGCGCATTTCTTTGCCAACCTCCCTTGCCATCGAAGCGAGTAGATAGCCCTCCTCTGCATCACTTGGTGACACCTGTGATGACGCCAGATCGGATGAGCCTCCATCCACAACCACTTCGCGGGGGTAACGCTCAAACTCGACGGTGGGTCTCGTAGGGTCGCCGTCTAGATTGACAAATAGGCCAATGCCCGGCTCTGAGAGCCCTGTGCCTGTGACAAGCAAGAACTCGTCAGGGGTCGGTGACACAATGTGCGGCTTAAGGAAAACGGGCTTGGGCTTCGGAGGTGCAGCGGGCTCTGAAGCTGGCGGTGCCTCTTGCGCCTCTTGAGTTGGCGCTTCAGGTAAGGGCTTGTCGTTTTCTGGAGGCGGCGGTAAATGGGGGCCGTGCGGCGGTTGCGGGCTGGCAGAGGGTGTGGGAGGTGATGAATCCGAGGGCCGAAGAGGCAAGCTCCCTCCTAGACTTGTGCTTCTGCTATGGCCCTGGGCTTGGGCTGCCTGCAGCGGCCTATTCTGCACGGCAGAAACGCTTCGCAAGATGCCCCCTTCGACGCTGCCGGCGATGTTCTGAGCCTGACCAATCTCTCCACCGGGTTGGGAGTCATCGAGAGACGATATGGTCATCAGCGGGATCTTAAGCTGCCGAGTGACGTCCAGTAAGGAGTAGCTCCTGGCATCTGCCACGCAGGCGATTGTGTCGCGACGGACGGAAATGGTGCTCCCGCCGACATCTATGTTCTACTAAGCATCAGTATGGTCTTCGCTGGAACTGGGTGCGTAACGGCCTACCTTGATAGCCCTGGGATCATCCCCTATCCGCACCACCTGGATTCTACGGTTGAGGGACAGCAATATCGTCACCGGATCGTCGGCGTTGGGGTCATCTTGCGGGTCGTTCAGGTCAACACCGCCGACCCAGTTGCAGTTCTTGACCTGTGTAGTGCCAAAGACAGGGCTGAGCTCGGGCAAGGAGTAGAAAGTGACGGTCCAGTTGCACAGGATGCAGGCTTTGGACACTCGGGGCAGCAGCAAGATCTGCTGCACGCCTGGCTTCGTATTGTTGGTCTCAGCAAAGGGAGGCTGGAGTCGGGACGCCAAGATGAAGGTTGGTCGGCCAGAGGGATCGGAGGGGTCGGGCGGGATTTGGACGAAGTGAAGCAGCTCGGATGCACTCGTTCCTACGTATAAGTTGTGATCTATAATTTGACAGCGTCAGTCGCAGGCCGACTAGACAGCACATGTGCTAGATAGCGTACCGAAATACTCGACACAGTTGATCTTCACGTCTGTCGCGGGGCCGTCCGCCGAGAGGGGTACATCTTGCAGAAGGGTTCGTAGGACATAAGGCCCGTCCTGGAGGCGGGCCAAGTCAAGCTGTTGGGGCGATTGCTCCTTGACGGGGTCATCAGAAGCCATGTCGTGTCAGAGTTTTCAGTGTTATCGGCATTGCTTCGCCATGTTTGCCAGGCTGCTCGGT
Organism: Verticillium dahliae VdLs.17; assembly: GCF_000150675.1. Lineage (NCBI taxonomy): Eukaryota > Fungi > Ascomycota > Sordariomycetes > Glomerellales > Plectosphaerellaceae > Verticillium > Verticillium dahliae. The sequence goes on from NW_009276927.1 coordinate 137,776, forward strand.
TGGACGGTGGTGCTGAGAGTCGCTCGAATGCTGATCCGGCCGAGGCGATGCTGCCGGGGAGTTCGCGATGGGGGCTGGAGCTTGGCGGGCGAGGTGCTCTCACAGGTTGGTCGAGGCAAGCCAAGGCGAGGCAGGGGTAGGTACAGCCAGGTTCCTCGACCGACCTACCACATAGGTACGTACGTAGGCACCTACGTACGTACCTAAGGTACCTAGGCAGGTAAGATACCTATACGCCTGATTACGATTACAGGCCAGGTACAGTGGACTGCAGCCTCTGCAGCCACTGACAGGAGCTCTAGTGGAGGCGGGAGGCTCGTGCCTGGCTAGCCACCTACGGCGCGACTGATCCACGTCCAACGCACGGAGCCCGCCTCAGGCCACCTAACAGCCAATCAGGTGTCGGTGCCGGGGCGCTGCCGGGAACGGAACACGTTCGTCAGGAGCTCCATCATGAAATGGAACCAGAACAAGTCGCACCCCGAGATTCAATCTATCTACATCATTAGCACCGAAGCCCAACGACCTTGCTGGACCCGTCGCATCGACCAGCTCGACGCTGTCTCGTCTTTTTCCCTTGGGTAATGAGTTGATCCGCCAAAGGTAGCCACCACTGCGCCGAATACCGAACACGACCATGGCCGACATCGAAGCTCTGGTATCAGCTCAGGCAGGCCAGATCGACTCTACCAACCCCGCGACCGAAGATGCGCCCCGGCCCGAGGGTGACAACAAGTTCCAGCATGCCATCTCGGCCTGGAGGAGTAAGAACCACCGCAGCTCACGGCTCAGTGAACGAGATCGTTAACGTCCCTCTCCAGCAATCGACTACACAAACCTCATCTCGAACCTAGACAACACTGCCTCAGAGATCGTCACGTACCAGAGAGATTCCACAGTTCAGCGGAAGGATCTGGCCCAGAAGACGAAGGAATTTCGAAAGCTCGACGATGGCGCCAAATTGACCGAGATCAAGGGCTTGTTGAAAGGTATTCGAGGCCGCGTCATCCAAACGCAAAATCCAGACTGACGTTGCCGTGTCCAGCCTACCAGGGATTCATCGATCTGGTGACGAACCACTCCAAGTCAATCAACTCGACTTTCCTTCAGGCGTACACCTCTCTATCCGAGGCCCCTGACCCATACCCGCTGCTCGAGGCCTCTGTGGATGCCATGCTGGTGTCCGAGGACACGGTGCCGAAGCTATCCGAAGAAAACGAGCGCCTCCAGAAGTCAGTCAGTACGCTGACGTCGCAGCTCGAGGAAACCGAGGCCAAACTACAGACGGAGACGACGGCACGCCGGGAACTGGAGAGCAACCTCGAGACCCGAGTCAAGGAGGTCGAGTCCACTTGGACTGCTGTGGTCGAAGAGAAGAAGGGCAATTGGGAGGCCAAGGAGAAGGCCTTGGAAGACAAAGTGGAGAACCAGGAGCGTCTGCTGAATGAAATCAAAGCCAGCTATGAGGTCAACCAACGCCTCGGCAAGACTGACGACGGCGAGGAGTCGCAGGGTGGCCATGTTGCAAGCGCTGAACTTGAGATGCTCAGATCCGACGTTGAGCGCACGAGTGCCCGCCTGGCCGAGATGGAGGCCAGGAATGAGCAGCTGCGCCTGGACCTGGCCCAGGCCAAGACTCAGGCCTCGGCCTCGTCTGCCACAACGCTCGAAGACGATCCTGGCTACATGCGAATGCGATCAGAAAACTCCTCTTTGATGCGCAAGCTGGATGCCTCCAGGATCGAAAAGGACGGCATGAAACGCGATCTCGATACCAGGCTGCGCTCCATAGAGAGAGAAGTCGGCCTACTCAAGGAAGAAAGAGACAATCTCAAGGCAAAGGTCCAGAAGTGGAGCGACTACGACGACGTGAAGCAGGAGCTCGAGGTTCTGAAAAGCATCGAGTTTGCAACAGGGGAAGAGGATGACGACGTTACGGAGCGAAGTGGCGAAGACAGCTCTACCGCCAAGTCGGGTAGTGATACTCTCGAGAAGCTCTTGCTGGCACGCAACAAGAAGCTTGGCGATGAGTTGACCATTCTACGCGTCTCACACCAGGACCTGCAGTCCAAACTGCAGGACCTTCAGGAAGAGCTCTCTCGAACCAACGCCGATCTGGAGAGGTCGCAAAATCTCAACGAGAAGCTGGAAAACGACCTGGCCGATGTTCAGTCGGAGTCGACCAATGCCTTCCCATCCGGTGCCTCGGTAGCCATGAGCAGATATGCGCCCTCGGTTGCCCCTGGTAGGAGGGGCGGGGGTAGGATTTCCCCGACCTCATCCATCATTAGCGGCATCGATCCCCGCATGGGCGGTGGCGAACCCATGGGCGGCGGGTCAGGCATCCTGCCCATGGTCACGGCACAACGTGATCGTTTCAAGAAGAAGAACGCGCAATTGGAAGAAGAGCTTTCAGAAACGCATCGGACAGTGTCACAGCTTCGGCAAGAGATCGCCTCTCTGCAGAAGGACAATCTAAACTTGTACGAGAAGACTCGATACGTGTCGACGTACAACCGCGCTGGTCCATCGGCGGCGTCGTCATCGGCAGCGTTTGGCTCAAACCCTAACCCCTCGACGGTGCCCATTGGCGGCTCCGGCACACCAGGCATGGCCATGGACAGATACCAGAAGGCGTACGAGTCCAACATTTCACCGTTTGCACAGTTCCGCGGACGAGAGTCGGCGAGAGCGTACAAGAAGATGAGCCTACCGGAGCGCATGGTGTACACGATCACGCGGATGGTGCTTGCGACACGCACGAGTCGAAACCTCTTCGCTTCATATTGCGCGGCGCTTCACCTATTGGTCTTCATATCGATGTACTGGCTGGTTATGACAGACGTGGACCACCATTACACGGCCATGACGAAGTCGGCCGTGGGCGGCTCGGTGGTGGGAGGGGTCGTCGACGGAGGGATAGCGGGAGAGAAAGACTGGTCTCAGTAAGGCATGGCGGACCGAACCATGGCGGCGCCACGTCTGGCCCTGCGGGCGGGACTGTCCCCAAGCGCCGTGCGGCATCCTCTGCCCCCCTTTCGCGGCGCTCGGCAGGTTGAAATCAGGTTTTCGGCGGCTGGGTTGATTTAGGGTTCTCCGTGACACAGTCGGTAGTCGGCATTGCCACTCAGGCGCATCCACGATGTGGCTCACATGGTCTGCACCGCCTGGATACTGCAGAGAGCTGAGACTGGGCCTTATCTAGCCAGTATAATATCATATGGATCAACCATCGTCTCGATAGTGATCTGTGCATCATGTCGTGTCAGTTAGCCAGTCGATGCACTTGTTGGAAGAGATGTTGCCAAGCTAGTCATGCCTTCCCTTCTTCCAACTCGTGTTCGCTACCCTTTAGTTCAGAAAAGTCAGTGGCGGTCCATGCTTGGACACGCCGCCGATTGAGCGCATATACGGCCAAGTAAGTTCCTCACGCTTCACAAGTTGAGTTTAGGCATAGAAAAATCAAAGCAAGCTACCTGGGAAGTTGTTTTACCGCCGGCCGTTTTGCGCGGCCAGATGGGGCCTGCAAAAGCGCGTCGAGACTCTGGGGCCAATGAGGAAGCGTAGCAGGACTGTCCTGCATGGCCGCGTCCGGTAATTGGAGAGGGAGGTGGTCGGCTGTCTGGTGAGGGACGCTCGTGGCCAATCGATGATACATTAGGGGATTTCGGCTATTTTGGGGAGGCGGGAGCATAGACGCCTGGTGTTTTTCTGTGTTTCCTCGACGGGCGGGGATGTCGATAGTAGTGAAGGCGTGGCTTGCTTGGACCGTTGAGCGAAGTTGGTAGGAATCTGAGCTACTGATACCTATTTACTTACCTACCTAGGCAAGGTACTTGATGTGGGCATATACAACCTGTGGTGGTGAGTCAGCTGTGTGAATGTTGCTGCCTCGAGATTCATATGAAGTGGACATGGCCTGCTTTGGTCATTGGTGCGTGTCTGCCTCTCGCTGGTTGAGCATCACAAATCAAGACGAGCATGGTGGGATGTTAGTGGATTGAATGCTCGTCATTGGCATGGAAGAAAGAAACAATATGGGATAGTATTGTCATCCCTTCGGTTCGCATAACCCACGACCGTGGTTCAAACCATGGCATCTCTCGCCTGCACCAGACTGGACGGCTTCCAACCTTTCTGTAGAACAAAATGCCATGTCCGAAAATAGATGCGCCCGATCGGTTTCCCATCTTACAGACTCCAGACTCCAGACTTCCAGACTCTAGACCAGCGTTGCCGCCCGGGCGCTTGCATCCCAATACGGCGACGATCGCCCAGCCACTCCCGGGCCAGGGAACCACCCGCACCCGCTGTGGCACGGGCGGCTGTCAGTCTTGGCTTCTCCGGACGAACAGCATCCACCCGTCGAACCCACCCTCGCCTCGGTGCCATGGATCCCCTGCTCGTGTCAGGGCGTCTGCAGAAGAGGGTACCTGCAAAGCGCTCTTGCTGGCTCGTGACACGGCGATGCGCTGCCGCCGGGTCGAGGTGTCAATCGTGGTTCCTTCCCGTGCGTGTTGTGCCTCGTGCCTCGTGGAACGTGGTATAATAGACGTTGGCGCCCTGCTACACGGCAGCAATCATGAGTCTTCTCGTTTTCCATACCACTCTGCAGCTCGTGTCCATATCAAGAGGCTGGAACCTTTTTCCTTCTGTTGGTTTCATTCGTCTCTTTCCTATTCATTCCTCTCGGTCTCTGGTTCTTTGGGTTTTCCTTTCGTGATCTGGGTAGGTGCTTCTCCATATCCGCCATCAACGACGACGCCCTCCTGGTCGCCATAGCTACGAATACAAACTCGCCAAAACACTTCAACCATGCGTTTCTCAACATTTCTTGCGCCGGCATTGGCCGCCATGGTCCTGGCAGCGCCCCGGTACCCGGAGCTCGAAGGCGACAACACCCCGCCCCGCAGCATGGAAGCCATGTCCGAGTACTTCACGCTCCTCGCATCCAAGGTCCAGGCAAGCCGCTACACCACGCGTGCGCCCTCGTGCGACCTCTCGCAAGCCAGGATGCCCATCGGTAAGTGCTAGTCGCGCCGTCCACTGCCACCCACTAACAAAGCCCACCAGCCCCCGAGCCTCTCCCTCCTGTTTCCGAGGGCCTGACCCTCAAGCACGTCGCCGTGGGCCGCGGCACCCAGAACTACACCTGCGACGTCGGCAACGCAACGGCCGTGCCCCAGGCCGCCGGCGCCGTCGCCTCGCTCTTCAACGTCAGCTGCATCGCCGTCGCCTACCCAGACCTCCTCGCCCTGATCCCCAAGGTCTCGATGCAGTTCAACCTCTCGACCGAGCCGCTCCTCCCCGGCGCCAACAATCATCGTCTTGGACCCAGCAACGCCGTCTTCGCCGGCGACCACTTCTTCTACGACGCCAAGACGCCGTACTTCCACATCCGCGAAGGCGACCGCGAGATTGGCGACACGTACTGCGGGCTCAACTCGTCGACGCCAGCGCCTGCTACTTCGGCTGTGGGCCAGAGGGGCGAGAAGGCCGTGGCGTGGCTGAAGCTCCTCACCAAGGACGGCAGGACAGCGGGGGACATCCAGGAGATCTACCGCCTCACGACAGCCGGCGGAAGCCCGCCGAGCTCGTGCGCCGGGCAGCCTGAGAGTTTCCAGGTGCAGTATGCTGCTGCGTAAGTTTCTTCTCCCTTCTGCCCGCGCCCCCAATGGCTGTGCTCGTCACAGAAGCTAACGCGCGTCTGTAGGTACTGGTTCTATGCGGGACCCGCGCCGGACACGGAGGACGAGGACGAGGACGAGGCGTAGAGTGGCAGCAGTAGGCGTTTATTACTTGTTGGGCGGCCCATTTGTTTTCCCTCCTGTTTTCGCACCCTGTACGGGAACTTTTATTCCAAGCTCTCCAGTGGCAGGTGCATCTTCCGATGTAGGCTAGAGTACTCCTATAATTGCCAACTTGGCCATGTTGGTGCGTATCGAGTGGCTCCTTTCTGCGACGTCTTGCACGGTCGTTCTTGAACGTTAATTTTTATGTTCTTATATTCTTGAAGAGTTTGGTGCATTCGAAAATCATTTCTCCGATGGCATCTCCGAAAGAGTACAAAACACACCGTGGCTGGCATGGTCATGGTGTTGGTGAAAACTGTCAATGGTAACAGCAGCGGCTTGGGCCCCATTTGACTTTCTCTGGAGATCGTCGCGGCCAATGCACCCCGCTGACGACATGCGGCCCCTCCACTTGGCTGGCCCAGACGCTGATGCCAACCGCCAATGAACGGCAGCATGCCGATACCGATAAGAACATTGGGTGGGGGGGTGCCTGAACTCTGCTGCTGTCGAGGAGCAGACTGTGTCGGCATTAACAAGTTGCAGTCACTTTCCTTAAGTAAACCTTGTCGCCGAGCCCATCACAGGGCCTACGTCTCAATCGCGTACCGACAAATTCCATGCTGCAATAAAACCATGACGATTTCCCATTATGGGGGTCCGATGTGCTCCATGAGAACATTGGATTGACGACACTGCTGCCTCCACCCACTTTCCTACCTTCTTACCTTGCCCTGCCTGGGGTACCTACCGTACCTTACCTTACGTCTGTCGGTCACTTGCGTTCCACCTTCCATCAACGACCAGCCCTTCGAGTTCTCGATAACTGGACCGGCACCACCGACTCACAAGAAGTCTGGTATTCGGTGGGTTTCACACGATGCCGGGCCATCGATCGTGGCGATCCTCAGGCCGTCGGCCTGCCAGGTCCGCCTTCTTGCACAAATTACGGAGATGGCCCCCAGAAGACTCCCAAAACCACCTCGCCGGCGGCCGTCAGCCGCTCACATGGCCTGCCAATGCCATCCCCATGGAACTCTTTATCGAGATTACGTCCTTCCTCTCGAGGTCTGACGTCGAGAATCTGCGGGCTGTCAATAAGGAATTCGAGCTCAAGCTTGCCTCTCAGTACTTTCGCAACGTCGTTGTTCCATTCAACGCAGAGCTCTACACGGCCCAGAGCAACGAGGCAAGAGACGGCGACCACCAAGCAGCCACGGCGCAGACTCTCTCACATGCCGACAGCATCTTATCCAACGGGATGCGCATCTTTCAGTCCTTCGGTCACCACATTGTCCGCTTCGCCCTCTCCCTCGAGATCAGCGAGGACCACCTGGCCTATCCCCCCGTCAAGACTCTTCAGCAGGCCGTCCCCACCTACTGGGGTATCTACCGCTGGCCTGTCAACTCGTATGCTCGCTACGCCGAGATCGAAAACCTCGAAGACACGGCGGACGAGACTCTGCGTCTGAAAGAGGCACTGACCAGTCTTACTCAGGTCAAGGATCTTGGCCTGAGCTGCGACGCTGGCCTGGGCTACCTTTGTGGACCAGACCGGGACACCCGCATACTCCCTCCACCACATCCCGTCTTCGGCCTGCGTAATGTGTCCTATGGATCGCTTCAACTGCCGGAGCAACGGCCGAGGAGAACCGCTGTTCAAGGTCCCCGAGATACCAAGCTTAGCGTGCTTGAGTCCATGGTCAGACGAGCCGGTTTCACCGAAGCACAAACCCCGGACGCCATCGAGACTCTGCTGAATACCGAAGGTGCCACGCTGTCTGGAATTGAATTCGATGAGAGGGCCGTACCTACGCCAGCCCCGGCGCCGACGACCGTCACGCCCACGGCCCAAGATCCACTCCCAGAGGTGACAAGACCTGCGCCCAACCCAGACAACGTGCGGAGGCTCACTATCCTCCAACAACGTTGGGGCAACCCGCCCGCCACGTATCCGTTACAACCCAAGGAATTGACGAGGGGCCAGCTTGAGATGATCCTGGAGATGGACTGGGCTCATCGAGCCCTGATCCAGTCCTACGTTATCGCCATCCTCGATCACTCACGTGCCTCCCGGTTCAGTTCGCTGACGTCTTTGACCATTGCCAAAATCCCCAGCAGCCACATCAACATGTTCCAGAGGCACGATCTTTGGGATAGTCTGCCCACCCTGCGGAACCTGACGCTCGCCGTCGTCCCCGACTGGCGTGCCGTGTCTAAGGCTTCTCCAGAACATTCGGTTGAGGAGACGACCATCTCGCCTCTCCTAGCTGTCAACTGGGTGTTCGTACTACTTTCCGAATACATCTCTCACCGACGAAACATTACCTTTTTCCACTTTGAGTGGATCTGCGGTGGCGAGTTCGCACCTGGCGTCTACCAGCGGAATAATTATGTCCTTCCTGCACCCTTTTGCCATCCTACCGCCATGTTCGAACCCCACACAGCCATCAGTGGTCCGATACTTGCTTTGCCGTACATTCGACATTTCTCGCTCAAGAATTGCTACGCCACCCCGCACGTTTTGAACCAGGTCATACGTACCATGGCTTTGAGCTCTCTTCAGACTCTTGAATTCGAGAGTGTGTCTTTGACTGGGCCTCTACGGTTAAAACCAGTGCCGACAACGGCGATGGATGACACGCAGCCTGCTTTCCAACCAGCCGTTGTGTTCGGATCCGTCGCGGTGGCCGCCGCCAACCAGGTGGCTATTCCAACCCTAATCCAGGTCGATGAGAGCGACTCAGATGATGATGTAATCATTGTAAGCTCAAACATCGGCTTCCGCCTCCCCAGCCAGATGTCTTGGGCAGGGTTCATCAATCACTTCACGCCGGGGATGACGGTAGAGGGCCTGGCAGCGAGCCTGCCGGCAGCCGGACGACCCAAGGCATCTGGGCCGAGGCTTCGTCATTGGTTACCTGAAGGGGACTCATTCAGAAGAGAGCGCAAGAGTGGTCTCTACAAGCTGAAGAGCATATCCTTCAAGTCGTGCGGTTACGCTCGTCACGTCGAGGTCAACACCATCACCCCGATCGACAGCGAAGAACCTTGGGCCGATCATGACGTCGCCATGCGGAGAAAGGAACTCGAAAACTTCATGCAGGTCTGTGGCGACCATGGCATTGCCAAGATTGTCAACATGCTGTCTTCGGATGACGAAACTCACTTCGGAACTACTTGGAATATGACGCAGGGATGGACCGGTGTGTACGATGCCGGAAAGATCAGAGACGCGCAGATGGATGGCATCCTGGAACCAGGCCGTGGCCGTTTCAGCGGCTTCGTCACGGGTCCCAGGCCTCCGCTTCCAACTGGGCTGTAACAGCGTTCCGAAAGGAGGCAACATATCGCCACCGTCAAAGGTGGTCTTTTACGGAAAATGACGCTTCTCGCTCGCCCTTCGATCTGGGTGACGATACAGTCAAGGATACCGGTGGCCATGATTCGCTCGGCCTTGGCAACCCTTATCTCTGTCGAGTGAAACGGACACGACTTTGGCGAGAGCTGAATACGACGAACTGCATTTTGATTTTGATGAGGAGACACAGAAACAAGAGACTCGTAGGCTGTATTATACGAAAAGGGCTGGGCGGGTTTCTGGTCATGGGAGTCTCAGAGGCACCCGGCGTTTGAGGATGGGTTATGCAGGCAAAGGATTGCTTCGGAGTGCACATTACTCTTGGATGATATCTCACGAAAGATTCAATGACTTACGGGTTATGGAACGACGGATTATGAGGGGATGAAGCTTGGGGGCGTGCATTGCAAAAGCAACTGCGAGTTTTGCTCTATTTCAGTTCGGCTTAATTGAGGCGTACGACTGATGGGTATCTACCGATTTGAAGAGGTCTCATTACATGATTTTCAGCCATTGTTTCCATGCATTTTCCATGCATTCTCCAATGCATGTTTATGGATCGTGGTGCCTGTCACGATGATGTCCTGCAAGCCACACCGTGTACATGTTGGTGCTGATTACAGCGTGCTTTAGTTGAACAGACTTTGAAGCCAAAATCAGTTCCGGCTTTCTAAGAAGGTACGCGGCCGCGGAGGTGATGTAGTTGTTCATGAAGATGACAATTGCCATCATCTGACCGTCTCTCAGCAATTGGAACTCCAGACAAGAAATCAGAAGAAAGGAGGCCTACACGGCGTGACCACAGAGCCTGGGAAAGGGTTCGGCAGCACGGGAGGACGGGGCACGTCACTTCACAGGAGCAAGCAGCAGGTCATGATTCATTTGCCTTTCAGTGTATTTCGGAGAGCCCTCTCGGAACACGAGCATTTTTTGTCTGTCGCATGCCAATCCCTAAAATGCCATGAATCACCATAGCCTTTCCCAGTTACACCATAGCAAATGAACGAGAAAGAAAGCCGCAACGCATAAGGATGGGGGCCATATGCATTATTCGCAATTTCGTTTCCCGCCCGACCGACGCCCGCCCTGTTGTTCCGCTTGCCTCGAACCTGGCCCTCCTGCCTCTCGCTTTGTCTAAAACCCGACCGGGCAGAAAATTCACCAGGGGGCCCTCAAGAGAAATGATGCGTTTGGGGGAAGAGATCATGTCGCTTAGGCGGAGGTGATGGCCTTGCGGGCGCGGACACCGCGCTGCCTGGAGGAGAGGTGCTCACGGCCGACGACGGCCTCGGACTTCTGAACGACCTCCTCGCCCTCGGTGAGGATGAGCTCGATGTGGCAGGGGTTGGACATGTAGGGGTTGATCTGGACGCGCCTGTTAGTCTTCGCCGTCTCTGTGCGTGCGCGAGTGACGTGGGGGTGGAACATACGCGGCCGTGGGCACGGTACGTGCGCCTGCGCTGCTTGGGGGCCTGGTTGACCTGGATGTGCTTGACGACGAGGTTGCCGGTGTCGAGGCCCTTGGCGTCGGCGTTGGACTGGGCGTTGCGGAGAAGGCCGAGGAGGAAGTCGGCAGACTTGACGGGCCAGCGGGCCTTGGAGACACCGAACTGCTTGCCTGGGAGTGGGTTAGCGATTGGCATTCAGTGCGGCTAGTTGACCCCCGTTTGCTCGTTGGCTCATATTGCAGATGGGTTCTGCTGGTGGGCTCTTCCGCGACCCCAGCAGATCCAATCTTGCACATGTGTCCAAGGCAAGCGGGTCAAAAATCGTATCGACGTACCCTGGGCGGTGCGGCCGGTAGAGCCGGCGTAGCGGCGCATGGGGACGGCCTCAGTCTTCGTTCTGACGTTCTCGAGGAAGGTCAGGGCACGCTCCAGCTTCCAGCCGTTGATGGCCTGGGCGGTCTCGCGAGTGTTCTTGAAGGACACACGGAGGTAGGCACCGCGGGCGCGGGCCGACTTCGCGGGCGCGATCTCGGTGGCGGCGTATCGAACCTACATGTCGCAACCGTGTCAGTCCCTCCGTATCTCTGCCAGTTGTGGTTTCTCGTTCCCCTCCCAGCGCGTCATGTCTGCCAGCCGAAAATCTTCCCATATCCTCGACCCCGCGGTCCTGAATTGAAGCAGGCACGCGAGGCCTTCCGGAAATGTAGAATCTTTGACGGCTGCGAGTCGATGGTCGGTCCGGGGCTTGGAAGGGCACTCACCATCGTGATTGCTGGGTGAGGTGATGGTCGTCGACGGTTCGGTTTGGTGGACTGGGCGTTGAGGTTAGGAAGATTTCAAAAGTTGCTTGAGGGACCTGCTCTGCTCTGCTCTGCCGGGGCTGGTTGGTTCGCTTACCGAATCAGGAAGGGTGCAACTTTGACTGTAGGGCTCTACCCTATGAGTTTTTGGGGTGCGCGAGAGGAAAGGGCCTTGCATCTGTCCGGCATGGGGCCAGTGAAAATTGATTTTGTGCCCCACTTCACGTTTGTGCGAGATGGCTTATCTTATCACGGATATGGAAAATCGCAGCGCCGAGCAGGCCAATCATTTTGCTGCCCCACCAAAGGCGGATTCTGCATGGAGCTTGGTCCGAGCTCTCGACCTCTTTGCAGCTTCGACAAGAAAAAAGTCTAGAGAAAAATTTCACCAGCCGGATTGTTATCTGCAGCAGCCTGTCCGCAGTACGACAAGATCCACCACTTTCGTCCTCTCCCACTCAATTCACTCGGACGAACCCAGAGGTGTCGAGATTACGACATCTACTTGAAGCTTTGTTTCATCGTATCATACCTACAACAGACATGGCTCCTTTCCGAGGCGGTGGCGGTGGCCGTGGTGGTTTCGGTGGTGACCGTGGTGGCCGCGGTGGCGGTCGCGGCGGTTTCGGTGATCGTGGTGGTCGCGGTGGTGGTCGTGGAGGTGGCCGTGGCGGCTTCGGTGACCGTGGCGGTCGCGGTGGTGGTCGCGGTGGTGCCCGTGGTCGCGGTGGTGTTGGCAAGCCGAGGGGTGGCCGTGGCGGCGCTGCTGGCGGCCAGAAGGGAGGCCAGAAGGTCATTGTCGTAAGTTGAGCTCGTCAATTGGAGCCGTTTGTGCTCTACTGACCTGAGAAACAGGAGCCCCATCGCCACGAGGGCATCTTCGTTGTCCGCGGCAAGGAGGACGCCATTGCGACCCGCAATTTGACTCCCGGCGAGTCTGTCTACGGCGAGAAGCGTGTCTCCGTCGACAACCCCGTCACCAACGAGGACGGCACCACCACCAACACTAAGATCGAGTACCGCGTGTGGAACCCCTTCCGTTCGAAGCTGGCTGCCGGTGTCATCGGTGGTCTCGACAGGATGTACTTCGGCCCCGGCTCCAAGGTCCTCTACCTTGGTGGTGCCTCTGGTACTTCCGTCTCCCACGTTGCCGACATTGTCGGCCCTACCGGTTTCGTTTACGCCGTCGAGTTCTCTCCCCGCTCTGGTCGCGACCTGATCGGCATGGCTTCCAAGCGCACCAACGTCGTTCCCATTGTTGAGGACGCCCGTCAGCCTCTCAAGTACCGCATGATCATGCCCATGGTCGACTGCATCTTCGCCGATGTGGCCCAGCCCGACCAGGCCCGTATCGTCGCCATGAACGCCCACCACTTCCTCAAGGTTGGCGGTGGTATCCTCATCTCCATCAAGGCCAACTGTATCGACTCCACGGCCCCTCCCGCCAAGGTCTTCGCTCAGGAGGTCGAGAAGCTCCGCGCGGAGCGCATCACCCCCAAGGAGCAGCTGACACTTGGTACGACCTGCCCCCCCTGTTCCCTCGATTGATATGCGTGTGACTAACAATCTTGTCCAGAGCCCTTCGAGCGTGACCATTGCCTGGTCGCTGCTGAGTACAACCGTTACGGAAAATAAGCTGGTGTAGTGTGTGATGCGCAGGGTTGCGTGCGGGCGAGCTGTTGACTTGTACATGACATGCGAGATTCCCACGATGTTCGGCTTTCTTGCGTTCTCGGTTACTTGGGTCGGTTGGGCTTCACCAAAGGGCAGGCGTTGTAAGGTTTCAGGATTGTCTCGTTCAGCTAAATTTTCAGCCGAATTCAAGACGTTTAGCATATGACGCGTAGCTTCTGTCTACTTGGAGTGAACGTTCGAAGGGAATGGGAGTGCTCTTGGACAAGCGCTCCCACGACCGATGAGCGACTGGGATACAACTTTCGACAGCACGCATCTTTCTGATGGTAACACGGTCCGACAAAACTTGCTAATTCGCAGGCCTGGATTTCAGACCATTTCGGCAACATGTGGTCTCCCCAGCAGCTACCTGGCTGGTCAATATGAACCCACTGGCAGCTCGAGCGTCACAGATCCTTCATGAGACACCGTGTCTCCGTGTCAGGATATGTCATCCTGGAGCTCAACCGCAGATCCCCAGCTCATGCTTCTCCTGGGACATGAATCGGCGGGGTTCTGCTGCCATTCGCCTCTCTCCCAGCTCCCTGTCCCAAGCTCAAGGCCAAGACCCAACCCCTCGCATATTCTCACCAGTATCAGCGGTTCAGGTTGCCAGTCCATCGGCTCTGGCTGCCCCTCATGCGCATCTACATCCTCAGCCCAGTCATCGATAGTCCACCGCGCCTGCTGAACAAGCCTGTTCAGATCGTGTTTCAACTGAAGGTTTCGCCGGTGGACACGTGCTCGTTCGCCGTCAAACTTGGCGTGGGCGTGGGCGTTGAGATCGGGCGGGGAGCGTTTCGGCCGGGTCTCTCGCGGGTGGCTACCACGACTGTGGTTCCCCTCGCGGCCACCGCGGCGTTCTTGTCGTTGCTCGTGGCCTCGCCGGGGTCTCGCGTCGGGCAAAGACTGTTGCGATAGTTGGTCTGACGATGGAGGGCTTGGAGGCACGGCCAGCATGTCCATGTCGCCGTCCGAGTACACGCGGTTGAGAGCACGCGCATCCAACCTAGACGAGGCTGGGCGACGGTTGCGGTTCGGGCGCGTCTGACCCGACCCACGCTTATATGTGAATTTTGCTTGGTTCCATTTCCTTTCGAGACGATGCTGGTTCTGGCCCGATTTGTGTTGTTCTGGGATCGCCTCATGGTTGTGTGATCTGCCTGTTGGGTGACCTGGAACCAAGATTTTGTTAGGCCCGTGTCTGGATAAGCCTGATCGTGGAGACATCGCTGGACGGAAAGTGTGACTGTCTGATGGCCGTCTTTTCGGTTTGAATCCGGGGAGCTTGATATTCAGCCCTGATACATTTACTCTCCAACCTCGAAAAAAAGCGCAGGCGGCCCATCTTTGCGACCGTGGCCCCTTAATAGACCAAGTTATCACTTTGTGCGTTGTATCGAACTTGGCTCAAAGCTTGAGAAGTAGAAGATGGGGTCGAATGTGTCACGAGGCTTCTCGCGAGCTGTGCCCACTGGTAAATAGACAATCAAGCGTAGACAAAGAACAAGGCTTTCCCTGAGTCGATGCTTTCAAAATATGATCCCACTAGAATCGGAGTTGTGAGGTAATGACCCATTTGTCTCATATTTGTGAATGAAAGAGAGCATCTTATCAACTGAGATGGCTTGCTTAGAGACATAGTTCTCGGCGCATCGCATCGCATGGGAGGCTAACAATGGCGATGCACTGTTGGCACGAGACACACTCTGTTGGCTTGTTTCACGCAGCAAAGTATGGGTCAGGCCGTCTACATTTAGATAGAGCTAGAACTGACGCCTGGTGTTATCGTGACGCTGTCCGACAACATCAACGTCATTCCAATTTCTTCGACGAAATCGTCAAAGCTACCAGATGAGACCAACAAGTCAACGAGGAGTGTGACGAGAATACCATCACTGCAGGACCTCTTCCCGAGAGACATACTTGGGAGGTAGTCCAGTGGATGGACCGGAGGTGGCTTCAGCCGAATCAACTCAGCCTGATGGTGGCCAGCTAAGATTTACTTGTGTTGGGCTTGCCCAAGATTAGAGAATAGAAAGGACAGCTGGTGGCTGGATTACCAGCAGTGCTCCCGCAGAAGCTGTGTATCAACGTGACTTAATAGCCCTGAAGTAAACAAGGTAGCGGCCCATGTCTTCGGCAAATCTTTGGACGAACGACTGCCAGTCATGGCTCTCTGACACGGGATTGCCTTCGGAACGACCGCATGGCATGAATTAGCAAGGGCTGTGAACAGATGATTGCCACGTGAAACCCCGGCATGCGTCGAGGTCACTGGGCTAGCCTGCTTCGCGGTGTTATGCCCGCATACCATACCGTCGACCATGCCCACAGGGCTGGCTCTTCGTCAACCAACATTGTGGCTTGCTGAACAGTCGGTGCAGCCTAGTTTGGCAGGCCGAGAAAGGGGGAAAGAGAGGCTTTTGCCAAAGGCTAAATGAACCCTGACGATACAGGAAGCGCACGGGCAGAATCCTTGTCGTACCTAGAACAGCTTGGGTGAGGTTCGCAAGCGATGAGCTGTCTTGGCAGGCAGAGGAACGCTACATCTGGCATTGGTCGCCGCGCATACATACCCCTCCGATGATCAATGGCGAGCTACATTGCCACAACACCTGTCGTGCTTCTGGTTGACGTGACTCGCGGTCTGGAGGCTCAGTTGTGTGACGCAGGATCTGAGTCTCCATGTCGGACGGCACGTCGACCACCCGCTTGAAGAGGCTGGGATACTACAGGGTCGGTTCAGCATTGTGCTCTGACAGCCACAAACCGGGCGAGCATCGTCCTCGCCTTGACGACTTACGAGAGACTAAGGTACTGTACTGTCCGTCAGATCGTGTCCCGAACCGAAGTCTAGGCTAGATTGCAGTGCCGTGTGAGTGGGGAGGAGTTTCTCCAAGCAAACATTACAAATGACAGCAAGGAAGATCGGAAAATCTCGTCGCGTACCTTAGATAGAAGCTCGGTAGTGATCAATAGTGGGCTAGGAAAAGGGGGCGTGTCCCGTCACATCTTGGAGCTTGGGGATCGAAGAAATGAGCACAGATTTCTGGCCCTCGAAGATGCAGGTACAGCAAGGGAAAGGAGGCAGTCGTGAGTCGTTAGCTGCTGACGACAGAACCTGCCGTCATGATTCGATCAGGTACGTACCCACCATGTCCAGGGCAGGTGCAGGTGGATAAGTACCAAAGCGGGGCAGCTACCTCCTCGATCGCCTCCACAATGGTCGGGAAAGGACCTACAAAAGGTACCTCGCAGGAAGGGACTGAGGGCTGGCCACACCTCCACTTTCCCCAGCTTGCCCAGACTCAGCTCCATGCCCAGACCTCCCAATTGCCAGGCACAACCTTGGACCCCGCAGCATCTTCCCTGCTCCCCCAGTCATCCCCCGTCTGCATGCACCACATCAGCCTGCTTCCGCCTTTTACCAGGTAGACTTCTGGTTGAGCACCACCCCCTCTCCAGCTCAGAAACACTGACGAGCCGAACCCTGGAGGCCAAAGGTGATAGCGTCTCGACGTGCAACCCACCTGGGACTCGGGACGGCAACTCGAACTCAATTCACAGCAAAAGGATGTAGATGGGTCTGTCTGTTGGTCACCCCGTCTCATCGTCGCCTGCGCCGCCTGTGGCGCTCGGCCTAGGCAACTTTTAATCAACGTTCACCCATGGTTAGCGAGTACGCATGGATTCTCTTCCTTGCCCACAAGGTCTAGCTAGCAGAAGAACGATTCTGGCAAGGCGAAAACCCTTCAGCGTCCTCCCCAACGTGGCCAATGGCTGGCTCGGTTCCCCAAAACACAGTAGCATCACAGCCAGCCACTCGTCAAGCAATCAGACGACGCAAGCGAAGGCCTAAGCAAGATAGCTGCATCAGCGACACCATTCCGGTCATCTCAAACAACCCGGCACAACCGCTAGCCATGCCGTGGCGTCCTCCACGTGGACGAAGCAACCCAAGTCTGGCCCCGATCCCCCTTTCAGGACCATCCTCCGTCCGAGGTCTGGACTTGTGTGACGGCGAGGTCGTCTGAACTGGTAAATTGTCTGTTCACCCAGACACCATTGAAATCACCTCGCAATTTTCCCTTTGTCGTGCCTCGCTGCCTGTCGTATCAGTTACACGGGCAGCCGAATCTGTCACTCCTGTCGCACTGTTGCCACCGCTTCCGGAGGGCCGTTCACTCTCCCGACGCACGTTTGGCTTCAAGACTTTGGGGAGCGACCGAGCGGTAGTTTTCGTCGACGTGGATTCGACGCGGCTTCAGTCTGGGGCCATCGGCGCATACGACATTCTTCCTTGGTTGCGTCTTCCTCACTGCACTTCAGATATTAACCTGAAGCACCATGACCAACTCTAAATGAGGAATCTGAGAGCAACACGGAGCGGCCGTGCCAACGAGGCAGTTGGCTGGTCATTGCACATGACTGGCACCATGTTGCGTGGCTTGACGGGGGTATTACGCCCCTGCTCGTGCGCTGAAGAAACCAGCGACACTAGGCAGGCATCCTCCTCGCTCGAGTCGCGATTTCTGCTGTCCACCATGTCCGCTACGATCAGCGGTAGGCGCTAGACTAAATCTTTCAGGAGATCATCGGTGGGTTTTCCACCATGGCTGTTCAGAGATGCTTACCCGGAGAGCATTTCATTGTGTAAGGTAATCATTGGTACAAGATGCATAGGGTCATTGTCCCATGCCTATGTCCCCACACTAACTCAACTCAGCAGATCCCACCATCCTGACGATTTCGCAACTAGGAGGGCTGGTCATCCACTCGAGGCATCACATAAGGCAGTTTGTTGCGGTTCGCGCCTTGGCATATTCCACTTCAAATTCTGTGGCAATGGTTCGTGGCTGTACTATCCCGGGACAATAGCAACCCTCGGTGGACCGGAGCTTGAACCCTGCCAGCCACACACATGGTACATGTGCATCCCATGTCGTGCCATGCGTTGCCCCAGGAAGGATAAGTCCCAAACGGATGCTTGAATGACCCTAGTCTTTGCAGGACAACGGCAGGATCATTGCTCTATCCAGACAAACCGAACCCCTCACCCCAGTTTCCTTCCTTGACTCTGGTACCCCGGACACCACCAGCAATGCTCCCCTAATGTTGACGCATGGGCCGGGCCAAGAAAGGAGGGCTCATGTCGTATTATCCTCCTGCCCAGGTGTAGTTCGTCCTGATGGCCGAGTCGGCTTGAATCGTGTGTCTTGTCCTGTTCCGTTGCTGGATTGTTCCATTATATCTGCGCGCGGTTCGTCTTTTCTCGATCATCTGAGCCTGCCTTTCTATGTTTGTCCAAATCCATCCATCCACGCGATGAGACCTGTCCATCCTGACCGAAACTTTTTTTGATTGATCGAGCAACTGATCTTCCTCGTCTGTGAGGGATCAACAGCCATACCCGCAACTTTACTCGGGGATCAGCCTCACCAACCTAACGACGCCTGGACGCTTACGAGGTCCGATAGCCCAGTCACACCCTCGCTCTTTCCACAAGCTGGCTCACGGGCCTGTCAGCTTTGGTATATCAGCCAGCTCACCCCGGAGGCTCGGCCAGCGCACAACTTGGGGGCAAGTCAGCTTAGATTTCGTCCGTATTCGAGAAGAAACCGTGGCGCCGACTAGCTACCTGCATTCCCCTGGCTAGTCATCGCGTTTCTTCTCTCGATCACATGCGTTCGAGCATTCGCCAACAGCCACAATGAACACTGCGAGGAAGGTTAACTTGGGCGAGGAGACGCTGGATGCTCTCAGCATTGTCGAGCGTGTCTGCTCCATCCTTTCTCTCTTGGGATGTCTATTCATCATTGTCACCTTTTGCTGCTCCAAAGCATTCCACAAACCCATCAACCGACTGGTATTCTATGCCTCCTTCGGTAATGGCATTACCAACATCGGAACGCTGATGGCCAGGTCATACATCGGGTCGCCCGACTCACCTGGTTGTCAACTGCAAGCATTCCTCATTCAAATGTCGGTTTTTTGCCTGTCCTTCGTATCTTTTGTTTGTGATTCTAATTGGAACTAGGTTCATGCCCGCAGATGCTTTCTGGACACTAGCCATGGCCGTCAACGTGTACCTCACTTTCTACTACAAGTTTGACGCCGAAAGGCTGCGGCGGATGGAAATCCCATACATGATTTGTTGCTATGGCATTCCATTGATCCCAGCCATGACCTATATCTTCGTCAGGAACGACAACGGAGACAGGGTCTATGGTAACGCAACACTGTGGTGCTGGGTCACTAGGCAGTGGGAAATCTGGCGCATCTTGACGTTCTACGGCCCTGTGTGGTTTGTTCCCCTCGCTTACTGTTCAGCAATGTGACACCTATCTAACATGACTTACAGGCTGGTCATCCTTATCACGTTCTTCATCTACATCCGCACTGGAGGCGATATTTACCGCAAGCGTAAACAACTTCAGGATTTCAGCTCTCACGACGCCGAAGGCCTCGCCAACATTAACGAATTGTTCGCGTCGATGAAGACAACTGAAGTACGCATCACACACGAAGTCATTGTGGAGCAACCACAAGGGGCTATTGGCTTGGTGCCCATGGAGCGACGGGATTCGGCCCTTGGGGCTACGCCACCGCGAATGCCCAACACGGACGCCTACTCGGTCAGCATCACGGCCAATGGTCCTCATCCGCGCGATAGCCAAGGTGACGTTGTGCTGCCTATCCAGAGCAACTCCGAAGGCGCCGCCCGCCCAGCGACAGCCGCACCCAATGCGCGCCGCCGCACATACGAAAAGAACAACGCCGCGTGGACGTATGCCAAGTGCGCCATTCTGTTCTTTACAGCGCTTCTTATCACCTGGATCCCCTCGAGTGCGAACCGTGTCTACTCGGTTGTTCACGGTCACCGGTCGTCGACAGTACTCGAGTATATGAGTGCCTTTGTCCTACCGCTTCAGGGATTTTGGAACGCGCTGATCTACATGGTCACGTCGTGGAAGGCGTGCCAGCTCTTCTGGGAAGACGTGCGGAGCCTGGGCCGTCGGAGCAACAGGACCAGCAGCAACGGCTTCGTCCGCGGCGAGCAGTTCAAGCTGGGTGGTCGGGATCGTGGAGCCAAGATGAATTACGAGACGGAAAGCATGACAGAATTGGCGCACAGCGAGCCGAGCAGGCCAGAGTCGAGCGAAAACCAACGGATGTCGAGGGTATGAGCGAACGGAAGGAGATAGACAATGATGGGAGGCACATATTCAATTCACTGGGTTCTAAAGGTTGCGGCGTTGGCATATACCCGTTATTGACGTCAGTACGGTGGGCAACAGGGGATGGGGAGGCCTGAGAGAGCCTTGTAAAATCACGATCAGAGTAAATCGGTCATTTTCCATTGTTTCAACAAGGCCTGGCTGTCTGCACCTCGGCGATTGTGATCAAATGACGGCTAACGTGCCTGAGGAGATGGCATGGCTGACGACCCCTTGCCCCAGAGTGGGCCATACTTGCTTCTGCATCGGAGCTTTCGAACGCTTCCTTTCTTCGTGGCAGTCAGAAGACGTTGCCGACTTCGTGTGTGTGTGCGAAATCAACATTCAAGGTTTTGCGACCGCGGACAAGAGGATTTCGGTAATAATTCAGATAACCAACCGCCGGTCTACTTGAACCGATTTCCGGGCGCCCCTGATCGACAGGTCTCACAAAGCAACCCGGAACTCATCCCCTACGCACCAATGCAATCCCCATCACACTGTCGCGTCAACGAACCCAAACTCTCACGACTCAGGGGACAATAGGAACGGAGGGGCGGGAGGGGTCAAAGCGCGGATAGGCGACTGCTACCCCGCGACTCCACCTGTCAAAGGTGCCACTTGTTTCTGAGGTTACCTTGCGCGCGCTGACTGGTTCATAATCGTCTTGGTATCGTCGCGGGCTCTTGAACGGCTATTTCAACGGCGCGCATCGTGCCTCGTGCCAGATGCGAGTCGTTGGTCGATGGCGGAACAGGAAATGTTGAGGCTTCGGCATTTCGGCAGAGGCGTGGCGCGGTGGGAAGCCATCATATCGTGCCTTAGTGCTCCCTGAACGGGGTCAAAAGGCAGTGAAGACGTAGAAAAGGGGTGTCTTGAAGTGAAGAGTCTCCGGGCACCGAATGAGAAGATATGCGACACTGAGAGAGGCCCTCGACCCGAATTATCCGTCTCGACGCATGACAAGAGCTGTTCGGGTTAGACGGCCGTACTCGGCGTCAAATCCAGAGCGTTTTTACCATGTCACCGTACCTGATTAGGGGTGCCGCTGGCTCCACTTTGGGTCAGCTGCGATGGTCCAGACCAGAACTTCCATTGTAACCGCACTTCAGCAAGTTTGACATTTTGATCATAGTGTAGCTGTTAACATAAAACATGGTTGTTGCGGGCCATGGAGGGATCTAAAAGATGCCAGCGCGCAGGTACGGGAACATCAGCCGCTACCGTATCAGTTCGAGATGTGAAGACGGGACCACGTTGCGGCCCTCAGTATCCTTCACAGGGGTATATGGGCTCGACCCACGCAACACTTACAAAGCCCTCTTGGGACCCAACGATTGCGTGGTTGGGTCGACCCCGATCAGCAGTTCATCACAACTACACATCCTTGACAGCCTCTATCACACAGTACTCCCAGGACGTCCGCATCTGCTGGCACTCTTGTACAATTGCTGGGTCATCCCACCACCAGCCGTCCGCCGCGATGTAATTCCCCCAAACGTCCATCCACAACAGCCGTCCCACGAGGCTGCGTAGCTCTTGCTTGACGGACCTTTCAGACCGCCTCAGCCCCTCGGCCTCAACCCCTTCAGGATCAGGCGACGCAACGGCGAGGAACTTCACCGTGGTGATGGTACTGCCCTCAGCACGAAGCGAAGCATCTGCCAGCCAGATGGGGAAAAGCTTGCTCGGATTCATACAACGAAAGTTGCGCTCAAGATTGAAAAGGAGATGCTCGTCGAGCCACGCTCGAAGCAGGGGACCCAACGTCGTAGTAGAAGGTAATGGGTCGATGAGCGTCAAGTGAAATGTACCACCCATTGATAGACAACGGTGAACGCTCTTGAGTATGGCTGGAACATCAGGGGATGGAACCAGAGACGGAAGACTAAGTGAGTAAACGGCGCCAAACAGGCCAGGGCCCACGGGGAATGTCGATGGCGAGATGGCTGGCACCGCAACGGGGTGAATGTTTGGGAACAGCCTATGCGACAGTGGTGTGGGCGACATATGGTAGATGTTCTTAGTGTAGTGGAGAGCAGCCAGGTACGATGTTGTTGCTAGTCTCCGTCAGTTCATAACCAATGATTCAGATGAAGATTTTGTCAACCTTGAGACTCGTATAGAGCTAACACCTTCTTGGCCTTCGCAGCAGTAATCTTCCATGGAACGTGCTTCGCAGGATCAATGTCAATGGGCTTGTCAAGGTTGTCAAGAGACGAGAGCATCCATCGTTTCTTCTCCATCTCAAGCTCTTTGTATAAGTTGGCCTCGTCTGACACACCCCATGACTCTGTCAAACGAACAAGTCGGGTCTCTGGACTTGCGACGGCCATGCTTTTGACCTCTCGCTGGACGCCGCTCAAGTTAAGCGACAGCGACAGTCCTTCCTCGGCTGCTTCTGTGGGATCTTCCATGATATCCTCAAACGTGGAGGCCCGAGTCTCTGGTGAAGGCACACATTCCCAGGCGTCGGGAGGTTTCCATGCATCAGGATTGTTGGGCTTGAACTTGGATGTCCAGGACGGAACACGTGCAATAGGTAGTTTTGAGGGTGGCGAGAACTGTCCGGGAAACAGACTGATTGGTGTGTCTGCGTTCATCGAGATACTGGTACTTCGCAAACTTAGCCAGGTTCATAGATACGTATCACAAGATGAGTAGGCTTTTCGGAGAACACTCACACTGTAGCTGGTGACCGAGGAGGTGTCGGAGGAGCTTCTCTGACTGGATCTGCGGAGATCCTGACCACTGACACGACACCTGTAATATCATCTCCACAGGTTCGTGGGCTGACGGTGACTTTGGTGTCCTTTGTGATGAAGGATGAAGGGCCAAGTGTTTGAATATAGTGCGTTGTCTTGGTGGTTGAGTCAGCCATAGATGTAGTACTTGGCGAGGCCGGCGGAAGTGACGTATCGGTCCATCTCGAAAACACAGAGTCAAGAAGACCTGGGCATATGAGCTGCATGAAAACTATCTGTGTTTTAAGAAGACATACCTCTGGTTGACGACTCCGGGGAGTCGTGGAGTGACTCGGTAAGTTGAGACGTTAATGGATCTGCCGAGGAAGAGAAAGTCCCAGCAGCTGCCAGAAGATCCGAAGTGGGGGGTGATGCGGCAGTAGAAGGAGTCGAAGACAGACAAGAGACGCGTCGTACTTTGCTATCGTCAGTGGAGCTCGCCAGGGTCGGTGCGGACGACTCAGGTTTCGGGGTGGTGCTTCTTTTCGAGCTCTTAGATCCAAAGAAGCCGAAGGTCCTACTCTCCGAGGGGGAGACGCTGCGGGTAGAGACGGATCCCGTAGTGACTCGGTCCTTATCCTTCTGTTCTTTCTGTATCGCTTTCCTCTCACGGTGTTCCCGCCGTGACTCCTTGTCAGGATCTGTCCATACCACTTCCCACATGGTGCCGATCGAGGTGAGAACTACTGCGAATAGAGCTCTGGAAGCTTCGGAAGGCAGATAGAGATGGCGAGGGAAGCTTGGTGCTTTTGATGGGCAGACGATTGAATTAGTTCTAAAAGGGTTACAGACTCTTGCCTTCCAGTGTTGGTTTCCGTAGAGCTGCTGATATTAAGGTGTGTTCGGAAGCGGTTGTATCTGTCTGCAGAGGCGCTGCAATGGCGCAGAAAGTAAGAGTTTGGCGATTTAATGACCCTTGTACATACGGTTGTGTAGACGGCAAGTACAGCACAAACGAGGCTGGAACCGGTGCCTGCCTTGGTTATAAAATGCTCAGGTATGGGCAGTTGTCGAAAAAAGTAGGGTGCCGTCGTCAGCATTGAGAAGAAGAGATTGAAATGCTGCTGACAGGACCAACTGGGTCGCGCTGGGGTGGAACGAAAGCTCGCTGGTGACATACATTCCCTCCCCAGCAACGAGCGAAGGCACCTTGCAGGGGACGGGAGTCAGTTGAACAGTCGATGCAGAAAACCGAGAGTGCTAGTCGTTGCTCAAACTACAGTTTGGGTCGGGCGACACCGGCAGATGGGGAGGATGAAGATGCGTAGGTCGGGATAAGAGCTGCGACTAGAAGATGAAGAGGTGTGCCGCAACATGCGTGAAAGATGGCTGTCGAGGAAGAAAGCAGGAAGAGAGGGGATGAGGGGATGTTTCGCCGAAGAAGAATGCCACCAGTGTATCAGAACCTGTGACAATGCCCGGTATGGACTGTTGCGGCAGGAGCAGCGGAGTGTTTGGATATCGCAAAGGGCGGAAGAGGGGCAGTAAGGAAGGTACGGACTAGGTAGGCAGGTAAGGTATGGAAGGAGCGTTGGTGATGCCCAAGACGATGATTGACGATGATGACTATGAACGCTAGCCTCTTTATTGTCACACAGCTATGGAGACAGTGCTGAGTTTCTATGTCCATTCAATCGTTGCCTTGGCAGTGAAATCGACAGGAAGCTAATCACCATGGAGAGGGGGTCGAAGTCCGCATGCCGTGTGTGTCGCGGCACAATATGGAAGTAAAGAACTTCCTCAATGCTTACTGACCTCCGCGAGCAAACAAGTTGAACGGTGTCCTACCGTTCGTTGGCCTCAAGAACATGCAACAAGCCAAGGGGTTGTGACCTTCTTCCAGTTGAGACTCGATCAACTTGACCAATAACCTACCGTCGTCTTCGTACTCTTACGCCAAACTCTTTCTCCATTGCCTCCCCAACACGCTATTGGGCTTGCTTTGGGAGCGGGGGGGGGAGGGGGGGCGAGTGAATGTAAGTGCGACGTCGACCATGCCATGGTATGCCGCAGCCAGTGGATGGTCTTTGCACAAGACCGAATGCCTCTGTAGCTGGAGCACCCTGCCCGATCCAGCTTAAGCACCTTGTTGCGTTACCATCATGACCCCGGCCCATGGTCGAGACGGCCGGCCATGTCCGTCAATCTGACCTGCTGTCTCTTGATATATGACCCGACTTGAGCTGCGTGAGACCAAGGCGCTGATTGGCCCCAAGAGGAGTGCATGAAGCGACTCGCAACCTTGGAACCAATATCAGCGGTGGCGAGGGGTCTCAGGCGGTCCTGCCGTGCTTCTATATGTGAAGTATGAAGGACAGTGTTCAGGCAACTAGAGAGTAAGTAATCATATATCGTCCAGGACACTCAGTATAGAAATCGTGCGAATCTCTACTCCAGGGGAATGGCACTAGCCTTCGAAATGCACTACATCGATCGAGTGGCACCACCCACATACCCATGACGGATAGTAAAGCAGGCGTCGACATACACCTGCCCCTTCCTTGCTGAGTTGAGCAGGCGGCACTAGGGATCCGGCTCCCTTGCTCACCTGCATATGTCCGGCTTGAGATTGACACCGACCATCCTCACACAAATGATTTGAGAACCTTCTGTCAGCACACCTACCGACTTCGAAGGAAAGGCATGAAGAAGCTCGGTCTTCTCCTAGCCGTAATCCAGGCAAAGGCCCTTTGCCATGCGTATGGAGTAAGTGTACTAATTGCGGGACACTTGGGTCATGCCTCTGTGTGGCGACTTGAGTTGAACCATAGAGGCGCCTGTCGACTCTTCAGACTGTCGCCTGCAATGCGAGCGACATCACAGGAAGGACGTTCAATCGCGCGGAGAATTCATGCTAGCCAGTCTCGAGTCACATGCGGTAACGATCAAAACGGACGGTGTTGTTTGCTCGTTCTGGTTTCGAGGAAACTGCAGGCTGCCTTCCGCGTTGCCAAGCTGTCCTACGCGCGGCAGACAACCAGCTTGGCTAGTCGGACCAGGTGGGAGCGGGTCATACCTAGGTAGGCATCTCCATCGATGGGCTCGCTGCCCATGACAGAAACGTAACCGATTTTGCTTTTGCCCGGCCTTATCCACCGGAGCCGTGCTGGTGACGCAAGACCTTAAAAGAACAGAATTGATGGCAGTCAGCGTGGCTTATAGATGAGGGAGCCGAAGATCGTTCAGAGCTCACTTTGGATCCCGCGACGGTAAGCTTGATTGGCAGGGCCACAACCAAGAACTCGCTGGGAAGCCGCTGACTTTCGATACAGAGGATTCCAAATGAATGTTCTTGAGATCGTAGAAGTTTCAGGCATCATTCTACCTGCCCAGGCAAGAGGGAGTTTATGGAGGTCCAGATTACTGCATGTATGATTGTGTACGGATACTCAAAAGATCGTGATGGTGGGTTTCCTTTCTTTTACCTTTGTAGATACCCTGTGTGTGTTCTCAACAATGGAGTAAGAGATGGGATGTTTCGGATCTGATGGGCATGGCAGTCTGGACGAGAAGATAAAGATGAAGTTGGCAAGCCACTAGCACGTGAAAAAAGTAGCGGCCCCCACTGAAGTTACAGTGGTAATTGCCTCGCTTAGGTCCCCTATGTCATCACGGTGGGCACGCTCACGCAAGGTCCATTGTTCTCGGACTGATGTTAGCCTCAACGGCAAAGAAATTTGCGTCCTTTAGGGACTTTCGCCCAAATTTTCACCCCCCACTCGCGGATTGCCCAAGGGCATACTTGCGCAACAAGACAGCACTCTACCATCATTGCTTCATCCCGAGGGACGCACCTGACTGATGATGGTTTCGATGGACCATGAGGACTTCTCAGTCAGCAGCCAGAGACACTCTAGGTCGTGGCATCCAACCCAAGGAATAATAGCTACGAAGTCTTGACAGTCAAATGTCCCTGCCATGCGGGAAATTTGCACCTGGTCTGCCTAGCCGCATACTTGTACATCAGAATTGACGGTCTTTGGACTGCACGATCTCAAAAAGGATTCGTTGGGGCAGAGAGAAGCCGCGGCCAAATCGTATTACGCTCATTACTCGAACAGTCGACATGCACGTCTCTGCCAAGCAGTCTGCGAATGGGGGCGAGATCGAGCGGCAAGATCATTCCAGGTGTCTGCTGAGGAGCGTACACATAAGTGTCCGCAAGGATTATGTCTTGTATCTGCCAATCAATGACTTACAAAGTCGGCTGCCTTGGGGGAAACTACAGAATCGATATCACCATGGTACTGAGCGACAGCAACCTACGTCGAGCGACATAGAGGAGAAGGAAGCTGGCGGCGGCTGGGACCCTGGTCGGCTTCCACAGTCCAAATCTCGGTGCTTGCAAGATTATCCGCGTGTCTCATGCGTACTCCCGCCAACCCGGGCTCAACTGACCCTATCACGGAGCCGGGAGACATGTCTCGTCCGAGGCGTACGACATGAGTATGGCAAGTTGCAGACTTGCAGAGCTCGATTTGCTTACCCCTTGGCTCAGCCAAGACCGAGTTTTAAAGCAAAGGGAACACAAAGATTCTCGAGCATTCATGCTGGCCCTTGTGTGGCCTCTTGATGTCTGGCGGGAGATGAGATGCTGTCGGTTTGCATATCAAGGACGACATTGTGTTCGGAAGCAAAGAAAGCAATGCTGCAGTTACGGCCGTGAAATCCCGAAATTCTTGGAGCCGCGGCCATGAACGACGTCTTTATGATCGCGGCCCATAGCAGGCTTGAGTACTAAGCTTGAAGACATACTCTCGCCTGCGCCACCTGGGCATTGCTTGGTGAGGTAAAGTGACTGGTTCTGCCAAGTCAAGGCTATCCGAAAGAGCGGCGCGTCGTGAGAGCATCCGCAGCTTACAAGACATGCTCAAAATTTCTCGAGGGAAGTCATCATCACGGGACAGACCGCACTCTTGGCTTCTGTCCCTTATTCAAAGCAACAGCCAACAGCAAGCATAGTCATCTTTGATGATTGCTTAAGCTTTGCCGTTAGGGACTCGTGTTGATGAGCTATAAGCGTATGGGTTCTCTTCAAGCGTGAACTTGTCGGTGATCAGGCAATAGGTAGTCGAAGGAGCACTTCCTTGTCCAACAAAGGATATCGAGGCACCGGACCTGGAGGAAAAGTCTCAAACTTCCCCGTTGCCGGTCGTTGGCTTCGGTCTTGTCTTCAGATGAGCAGCTGACGCTTTTATTAACATTCTTGTCTACGTCCGATCATGCCCTTGCTTTGTCTCCCGTCAGACAACGAATCCTTCGTCGTTCGCAGCCTTCATGGTGCCAGCACACTTACAAGCGGTTCCGCGACATTCCGCCGTTGCCTACTGAAACCCCCTGGTTGGCGTTCTCACCAAGCCGCATCGTCGGTAGCTCCTCCCCCGTCTTGAACAGCGTCAGCCACATTAGCTCTGGCGACAAGTGAGCATCTTGCGGTACCCGCCTTTCCGGGAGTTCTCCTTCCTCTCGCCTTTTCGACCTATTCTCCACTCGAGTTTTTCCAGTGTACTTACCTTACTCTGTGTGTCCTCGGCCTTCTTCAACCACCTCCTCTCGTCTTCCAAGCGAGCACTTTTCCCTCGAGTCACTCGTACAATCAAAAAGGACAAGTCTGAGGCAACCTAGGTGCTCCCACTAGGCTTGCTCTGGGTCCAGTACCCTTTTTCTATCTTTCCTTCGTCTTTTGCAAGACGTGGTCGTCTTGAACTCCTTCTTCCCCTACTACCTAGCCTGTGTTGACGCTTGGTTCGATCGTCTCACCTGGCGAGAAACCATCTCGCCACTTCTCGTTAACGACAGAACAACTGTTTCCGACGTCCTGGGCACTTCCCCAACCAAACACTGTTACGCACCACGTCCTTCGAGTCGATAACACCCTAGCCACGTCAGTAACCTCCCAACAACAGCAAGACTCTCATCTTGTGACTCGACAAGCAGATCCAGTCTTCAGTCATGGAACCTCTCGAGCACGTCGAGGCCCCTTCGGCCCAGCAGCAAACGCTCTGGGCTCGCATCAAGATCCAGTTTCGCCGCGTCGGGAACATGTTTGACAGAGCCGACAAGCGCATCGGAAAGAGTACCTTTGGACGGATTTTCCGTCTTGAGGATAGCGGCCATGTAAGCTTCTTCCATCTACTTTTCCTCGCGTCTATGGTCACTTGCTTCGGTGTATATGCTGACCCAGACTTTCACAGCCTAAAGAGGTCTCTGGCGCGACTTTTTTCAAGGAGGTTCGAGCAGGATTCACAACCTTTGCCACCATGGCCTACATTATTGCCGTCAATGTAAGTTGGTGCAACAATTACAGACGTCCTTCGTCTCGACTACATCTCCTCTAACACTGATGGATAATTGCTACAGGCTATCATTCTGTCGCAAACTGGGGGCACCTGCCCCTGTGACCAGGATGATCGCCTCTCCTGCGACAGCATTGACTCGTACAAGCAGTGCAAGGAGCGTAAGCCAAACTCTTGGTTCGAGTGGGTGGCATGCGCTTACCTACGACCCTCAGGAGTTCGTCTCGATCTTATCACCGCTACTGCTGCGATTTCAGGCTTATCCAGCTTCCTCTTTGGTTTCATGACCAACCTTCCCGTCGCTCTTGCGTGAGTCTCTTTCTACTCATTCCCTTCTGCAGTCCTATAGTAAGCTTTGGCTAATGCGGGTTAGACCCGGAATGGGCCTGAATGCTTACTTTGCCTTCCAAGTCGTTGGACCCAATGGCTCAGGCCGCATCTCTTACGAGGTAGCGCTTACGGCAGTCTTCGTCGAAGGGCTTATATTCATCGTTCTTGCCTTGACCGGCTTACGTCAATGGCTAGTCAAACTGATCCCGGCGACTATCAAGACCGCCACAGGTGTCGGCATCGGCTTCTTTCTCACAGAGATTGGTCTCTCGTATGCTGCAGGTATCGGTGCCATAACTGGAGGCTTCAAGGCCACCCCTCTGGCCATCGCTGGGTGTCCGATTGAACAGATTAACCCACTCACTCAGATGTGCGACGGTGGCATAATGTCAAGCCCTAAGGTTAGTGACTTAGACCATATGGAGTTGATAAATTGACTGACAACGCTGCAGATGTGGACGGCCGTATTTGCTGGCGGTATCGTCACTGCCTACCTGATGTCCTTTCGGGTCAAATATGCCCTGATTATCGGCATCGCCCTCGTTTCCATCCTGTCGTGGCCGTAAGTATTTCTTTCACCGACGCCTTCAACATATACTAACCAGCTGAAAGTCGCAATACAGATATCACCTACTTCCCTTATACCGAAGACGGCGAGGCACGCTTTGAGTTCTTTAAGCAGATCGTCACGTTCCATCCTATTGAGCACATCCTCAATGTTCTGAACTGGGACATATCGGCAGACAAGACTCACTTTTCTATCGCCCTTTTCACGTTTCTCTACGTCGACATCATTGACGCTACAGCCACTCTCTACTCAATGGTTCGGTTCTGTGGTGTTGTCGACCCCACTGATGGCGACTTTCCCCGTTCGACAATTGCCTACTGCTGCGACGCCATTTGTATCTCCATCGGTGCGCTGTTCGGATGCTCGCCTGTCACAGCTTTTATTGAAAGTGGTGCCGGCATTGCTGAGGGCGGCCGCACAGGACTGACAGCCATGGTCACTGGACTTTGTTTCCTGGTGTCGATATTTTTTGCCCCTATCTTTGCCTCGATTCCCCCCTGGGCTACCGGCTGTACCCTTGTGCTTGTTGGCTGCATGATGATTAGGCAAATCAGTCAGATCAACTGGCGATACATGGGAGACGTTCTTCCGTCTTTTGTCGTTATGACCTTTATTCCCTTTTCCTACAGTGTAGCATATGGCCTCATAGCGTACGTGTAATTCCTTCGTTTCTCTCTCATGAACTAACATCTTTACTCTAGGGGCGTTTTCGTCTACGCGGTACTCAATGGCCTCATCGCACTGACCGTCTATATTAGCGGACGACGCCTGGAGCCTCGTGACTACGACTCGAAGGAATATTGGTCTTGGAAGGGTTATGGTATGGGCAAACCGCCCTGGTTCGTCCGGGCCGTCCGCAGCAAGGGTTGCATTGCAGGCTCCGACGACGCCCCTGACGAGATCGATGAAGTCAGCAAACGGTCCACCATGCAAGAACACGAAAGTGCTTACGGCGACAATCGTGAGGGCGCGGTCTCCCCCAATCGGGCTGTCACCCCTCGCTCAATGCACTGAGACAACGTAAGCAGCAAGCCTGCGGCGGGCACCAAGCTGCAACGAGACGGCCACAGTAACCTTCAGCTCCAAGCTGGAAGCTACAATAATGGCCGATGGACGCCCTCGGTTGACCAGAAACTAATCGGCTCCTGCAATGACTCGGAGTTTGTATTTTTGGGAGCTCAAAGCAGCCCTTGCGAGAGACTCAAAACCTTGTAGATAGACATCTGGTGGCGGTCTGTTGCACGCAATAGCTAGAGCATCTCGAAGTAATGTTGTCAACGAACATTGTCATCATGGTGCAATCCTAGTGTTTATGTGAGAACCCCTGTATCCGGTTCTAAACCTCCAAGAAGGGTGACTGCATGCTCGTAGCTGGTTGATATCGGGCTGTTAGGGCCAACGACAGGATCGATGAGGTTTTTGTCACCGGCGTGCGGTGGACGACGTCAGGAGACTCGAGCGAACAGTCGTGACAGAATGCTGACGGGACCTTATCATTAACTACCTGATTATGTACATTTAATATTCAAGTACCTATGAGCTGAGATAGCACTTGCGAAGC
This sequence comes from Verticillium dahliae VdLs.17, assembly GCF_000150675.1. Lineage (NCBI taxonomy): Eukaryota > Fungi > Ascomycota > Sordariomycetes > Glomerellales > Plectosphaerellaceae > Verticillium > Verticillium dahliae. Next base: position 169,570 of record NW_009276927.1, read on the forward strand.
CCACAAAATGAAGTGCAAGGACGGTATGGAAGTGACGCAATTGACGAGGATTAGGCATTTCTAGCCCGCCGTACCTGCTCAAATTCCCAGATCCACCAGAGCTTCTCTCTGGCGCAACACGGTCTGCCTGGACGGTGGATCGCCCTCCAACCTCAATCGCGGACGAATAGCTTTCTCCAAGTCCATACAACATTCGTTCTTGCAGCAAGAAACGCTGAATTTCAACAGCGCGGCTATTTCAGGAAGAAGTAGCGAAGATATCTGCGGCAATCACCTCGACAGCATCACAAGCCTAGGGCATTTCCTTCCCAGCCTCCGACACGATGAGTGGCGGATGGAACACGAGTATGCCACAGTCGTTCGCTTTTCTCCTCCAATATTTCGCTGACATAGTACCTCCTCGCAGTCGAGTCGGACGCCGGCGTCTTCACGTACCTCCTCGAGAACCTCGGTGTCAAAGGGGTGCAGTTCGAGGAGCTTCTTACTCTCTCACCTGACGACCTCGCTCCGCTCCAGCCTGTCTATGGCATCATCTTCCTTTTCCGCTACCCCTCCGAGGGCCTGCCTCCGCGACCCAAAGAGTCCTACGACGAGGACGCCGCCGAACGTCTGTTTTTTGCGCGCCAGACCATTCAGAACGCCTGCGGCACCCAGGCCCTTCTGTCAGTGGTCATGAACAAGAATAATGAAGTCGATATCGGTGATCGCCTGGGCGAGTTCCGCGAATTCGCCATGGCCCTGCCACCCGAGTTCCGCGGAGAGGCCCTGAGCAACTCGGAGCTCATTCGGGAGGTCCACAACAGCTTCGCAAAGAGCAGCCCTTTCGTCGACGAGACGCAGAGGGGCGACGAGGGTGGTGAGGACGCGTTCCACTTTGTCGCCTACTCGTCTATTGGAGGCAAGCTGTACGAGCTTGACGGACTACAGCCAGCGCCCATCTCGCATGGCGACTGCACCCCGGACGAATTTCCCGTCAAGATATCAGGCATCCTGTCAGACCGCGTAGCCACGTATGCGAGCAGTGAGATTCGATTCAACGTCTTGGCCATGGTCAGGGACCCGAGGATCGCAGCGGCAGAGATTGGCGATCAGGAGACGATCGCGCGCGAGTCCGAGAAGAGGCGACAGTGGCAGTGGGAAAATGCCCTGCGCAGGCATAACTTCGTGGGCTTCGCCGGAGAGGTCATGAAGGGGGTTGTTGGCGAGAAGGTCAAGGCGGGTAATGGGGCCTACGAGGCGTGGATCAAAGAGGGCCTGGAGAGAAGGAAACGTGACGAAGACGCCACGAGGTTACGGAGAAGGATGGGCGGCGGAGGCGGAGACGTAGATGAGGAGATGATCGGTTAAGCCGAGTTGTGGAAAGCCAATGGCTCATAGCAATAGCATTGCCTGCATGAGCCCTGTTGACCATGGGAAGGAACTACACCCACGGAGTGATCGTGATGGTCCGCCTGGATATATCTCGACTTTAAGCCATCACTTGAATGTCTGGGAAAACACTGCTTACAATTCCCTTTAACGTTCTTGCCGAGCAAGGTCCAAAGCTTGTCAGTCATGCGCCCAAGACTTTCCTCGTCGAGGCAGCGGGTGTGGAATCAGCATTGGCTTCGGCAAGTCATTTCGGTTGCCAGCACTTAACGGATTGCCCAGGCTTAGAGATTCGCGATTACTCGTAAGCTCTCTTCGCGATTATTATCCCACAATACTACCACTGTATCATTGATCGCGCCAAGGAAAAACCTAATGCCCTGAAATCACTCGATTCAAGATACCTAGATACTTTCGGGCAGCCCACGACAGACGTGCTGCATGATACGCGATGGAGAGCTGCAAGGGGCATGTATCCCACGTCTTGGGTTAATGGTCAATGCGCTTGAGCTCCATGGTTTCCCCAGGGAAACGGCAATTGAAGAAGCGAAGTGCGACATGGGAGATCTGATGAATTCCAACGCTGGAGTCTCCACCAGACGACAAACACCATCATCCACAATGTTTGGAACAGCGTTCAGAAGTACGGAACATGGCTGGAACGGGACGAGTGATAGTGATGTTCTGGTGAGAGTCTAGGACCTTCCGACCTCGACCAACACGATGAGACAGCCAGCGGTGGGCTGGTGTCCGCCGCAGGCATTTGTGAGACTCGTTCGCAGCTGCATTGTGTCCATGCCGCCGCCCAGGTCGCCATGTGCCGTCTATCCTCCCGTGTCGCAAACCAGCCAGCCGCATACCGACATGTTCATCGTCGTGCGTCGCCTACCGTTCGCCAGTGCCCGCCAATGACCACAGGGAGAAATGCCGGCAACAACGTGCGATAAGCTGACCGGCGGTGAGATGCTGTTTTTGGGATGGGCAGTTGGTCAAGCTCGCCTTGTTGTCGCAGAGAAAACAACAGAGGAATGAAGGCGGGCTGTATCTTCTCGCAATACACGTGATCGCCCAACCTCCACTCTCGAGGTCTAGCAGGATTGGTGCAAGTATCAAGTGGCCTTGATGGCTCATTCCAAGTCTTGCCGTCGTTCCCCTCCTTCCAACCCCGTCCTCTCTGGCTCAGTCGATCACCCACGCACACACACTCCGGCCCTCCGACCCTCCGACCCCCCGTCTCACATGTGCCCATCATCACTACCTCTCGGATGGCCGCGAATACGGACTCGTCGCCATACGCCGAGCCACATGGTGGCAACGCCCTTCCACGCGTGTAGGCGCTCACAAGGCCCCCAGATGCCTTGAAGCGGTCTCCTGGTGCTGCGATTCTTACCAAAACAGCATAAACAGGGTTGGGTAAGCTGAGACGGGGTGGCAGCCACTACCGATTGCCAAGACGGGCACCTGATCAGCAGATCAGCTTTTCTCCCGCAAACCCCGTCCAACTTGGCCCTTGATGGTATGGTGTATCACTCGAAAATGACGGCAGAGCCCAGTTGGGAACCCACCAGATCGTCCCAAATCAAGGTGCAGCAGCCGCTAATCGGACCCATCATTGAAGCAACGCCGCCATTTGCGAAGGGGATCCTCTCCCCAAGACCCAAGCAACCAAGACACTCTAGACAAGCGCATCAGGCGTCTCCCATGCCGCCATATCGTGCACTACCGCCCCGCCCGCTCGACGCGTGGTTGGAGCATCGGGCAGCGAGAGGGGGACGTACATGTTGAGGCTGTCGACACTGGGGAGCCTCGATGCAAGGTCGAGTGCCTTGCATGGTGCGTCCCAAAACCGCTCGTGCCCACCACTGGCTTGCCGTCTTGCGTCTGGCATTGCGTCTGGCATTGCGTCTCCTCTTGCGTGCTTCTGTCGCGACATGTTTCTCCTCCCCTTCTCAGCCGGGTCTTTCCTCTTGTCTCTCTCGCTCTCGCGTGTCGGTCAGTCACCGCACACCACTTGACAAGTCAAGTGTGGACATCCTTTTGGTTGAAGCTCCAGCATGTTGCTCAGCCCGGGGCGGGTGACCGCCTTTCCACTTTCTCTTGTCATTCGAGTCTCTCGCCAGGCAAAACCAGGCAGCCTATCGCTTCACCTTGCCCAGCGTGACTGAGCTCCCCCTCTGATGGAGGTGTGCCCAACCGCCTCAGAAATGGGTGTGCCGCATTTCACTTTTCATATCCTGATGACTCCGCCCTAACCCCCCTCGTGTCTGGAGTTGGTCGGCATGTTGGATCTCACTTCTATAAGACTCCCACGCTCAGCTGCGCCCTCGTTTTCAGCTCCTCGGTTGGCTCACCCATTTTCATCACGTCGTACAACCAGGCTGCACCAATCGTGTTCCCCTCCCACTCCCCCCTTTTACATCACCCAGCTCGCTCTTGGAGCCGGTCACGCCGACCAAGGCCCCCCCCCTAGATGTTCTGTTATCCTATTGGCGATATTCCTGCAGGCACTCACTTCCCCGGATCATATATCAAAGCTAGCTTCCCACGGCCACTGTCCATCATCCCTTCTCGGCCACGCTCAACCTTCATCACCAACATGTCTTCACACTTTCAGGCCAAGCCACGGTGGGATGCCTGGCCACCAACCCAGGTGCGCCTCACGCCCTCTACGCCCAAGGACTACCCATCCCTGGACGATATAAACGAGGACCCTCTCAACTACTTTCTCACACCTCCCACCGACTTTGAGGACGCCAGCGGTGACATCGACATGTTTGACTTTGACGCCGGTATTGAGAGTCCGCACTCGTCGCACGACATAGTCCGCAGCGTCAGCCCTTCCAGCCTCGAAGGCCTCAGCAAGCCGGGCTCCCCACCGGTTCCTGATCTCTCTGATCTGGCCACACCCGACACGGACGACGAAGAGGAGAGTTACATGCGCTTCGCGCCCCACCACTTTGGTCTCCCATCTACCCTGCGAGACTTCATGATGGACAGCGAGAGGTCCAAGCAAAGCCAAGTCTCAAACTCTCCCTCGTCGCCCCTTGACGCCCCGAGGGGACGTTCTCGTGGCTCGAGGCCAGTAGGCCGCGGCCGACAGCCCAGCTTTGCCACGCGCCGCCGCTCACAGCAGGTCTGGCGTGAGCCCAGCCCCGACGTCTGGTCAATCGAGGAGGAGACAGAAGAGGCCATGAGCGAGCTCGGAAGCACCGTGGCCGCGGACAGCGACGCCGGAGAGGTGCTCGCCTCGGCGATGAAGAAGGACCGGACTCGGCCGGTAGACATACAGGCTGCGAAGCCGACGAAGAAGGTCAGGTTTGTCCTGCCTGCGGAGGAGATCTAATGGGAGAACGGGCAGTACAACAAGGCCGCGCTTCAGATTTCTTTTTTCCTTCTTTGCATGTTGGGGGGGGGGGGGGGTTCTCATTGCTTCCATTTGGCTTCATCTTCCTCTTTAACTACAGTAGGTAGTTTGCATGGACTTTGCGGGATGCATCAGGGGCGTTCAGGTTGAAGGAACATTTTTCCTACACCACTTCGATGGTTTCTGGGGGCAGGATTGGATGCCTCGAGATTGGTCTTTCGTCACCTAGTATCACGTACAGCGAGATGTGCCGGCATGCAGTATACACGGCGTTGGCATGCCAGCCAGAGCGATTCTGGAAATCACAACCACAGTTATCATAAAACCACTTGCTGCGTGTCCTTTTGTGAATCTGCCATGGTGAGGCTGCCTCCTGTGCGAACAGCCTCGCTGCCTATAGTGAGGACACCGACCGACTGCCTTCTGTGACTCCTTCGGTTGCCTGCCAGGCAGAGGCGCTCACCCCGTTTGCCCGTTGCTCGTCAATCGGTATTACTCAGGGTTCGCCACCGGGAAGAGGGTGGCTCAGTGAGACAAGGCAGTCATTCCGCAGAGTGGAAATGCCATGGCCGTTGTGCCCGTTCTGCGCCATACGAGGCTCAGCAGGTTCTGTGAATTCCCATCTGATGGCATCGAGATCTGGTATCACGCCTGCAGGTCCCGATGTCTGGGAGTTCCAGGGATGCGGCCTGGCGTGGGATGGGTGGTGACTTGAAGTTCAGGGCTCGTGTGATCAGCCTCGTAATTTCTGTTCCGGGGAATGAGACGAGCTGGCAAAAACAGGGCACAGGGGCTTTGGGGGCTGTCACGGGGTGTGGAAGAAGGGGGGGGCGGAAGGTAAAGTAGATGTGGTGCTCACCGAGGGGCCGTAGTCTCGGTCAAGGTGAACGCACGGCGAAATCTGGATACTGCGGGGCCGGTTACTTGGAGTGACTGAGGCGAGCGTTAAAGATTATGGGTTGCATTTCGGATCTGTGTATATAGCGTACTAGCTGATGCTAACGAACTGCTACGGTCTCATACACGTACAAGCACTCAAATAACGTGTGCTGCGCTTTCACTGTTGGCGACTCTGCTGCCTTGCGTCAATATAGAGGTATGACGTCCATGATGATGTGTACTTGGCTCATTTGTCGAGCTGTTGTCGACTTCGAAAAGCGCATGTTTGACTTTGGAGAGTCCTCTTCATAGATCCGGCCCTTTGGTATCTGCTGAACGCGCTATGGGCGTGCCGAGCAAGGGTGAGTATGCTGCACCCTATCAGAAAGATCAGCCAGCGCTAACGGGGTCTTGCGAGCAAGGCATCCAAGTCAACGGTAATTATTCAGCGCAACGAAGCCTGCTCTTTGGATACGCTTATATACTACGATACTACCATGCACGCTGAAGCTGCGTCAAAGCCGGCACATCGCCCTCTGCTTGGTCTTTAGAGTTGCCGACGGCCTAGAATCCTGATTTTCGGAGACCAGGCCAGCCGATGGTATAGGCGAGCCAGCTATGTCTCGTAGCGGGCGTGTGGTATTCTTCCCTGCCTTGAGACAAATGCGAAAGCATGCAGCATGTCAGACCCGACGGGTCCTGATGACTCGGACCTCGTAAAACGATCTCCAAGGCACGCGCGGTTCTAGTCTATTGCTGACACTGCCATCCCACGGCAGCTTTGCGTTCAGGATGATTAGCAGGACTGGTTGACTGAGTGTTGCAGCCTGCTGGCATGCTGCTGGCGCGTCGGTTTGGATGTAGCGCAATACAGTGATACGCAATGTTGATGATGGAACAGAGCCGAGATATGGCAAACTTGGACGAGTAAGACAACATTAGGATCGATCTCATCATTTCTGAATGTTATTTTTTGCTGTGATGGCTGTTACTGGACCATCGCCTCGTGTCCACGCCAGACAAAGAAGAAGATAAAGTCACGGCCGATTGGGCCGGGCCTTCCAGATGCACCGAAGATCAAGGCATTGTTGGCCCACCTGGTGGGCCTCCAGCGCCTGATTCGCCGTGGAACGACCCCTGTGCCTGTCATGGAGGGGCACTTTCGGGGGGGTAGGTCCCCACCAGAAGTCCAATGTTTACGCCCAAGCTCGGTTGTCACTGCCTATTGGCTGGTGCCCCGGCGACGACGACACGACGATGCAGAACTGAGGCAGAGCCGGAGCAGGAGCAGGAGCAGGAGCAGGAGCAGGAGCCAAGAGCAACAGGAGCTGGAGGGTAGCAGCAGCCTCGAGGGCAGGCGCAATGAAGTTGACCGGACCGTGAGGACGCAATCTCATGCAAGTCAACCCACCAGCGAGCCTTCTTCCTTGGAAGGGTCTTGCACTTCCATTTGTCTCGTTCATGTAGCAAAAGCAATCGGCTTGCCTTGTCAGCCAAACCTGTCCGCGTCGCCCGGCCGATCTGACCTGGCATCCCTTCTTTCTTCATTCCCCCTCCCCCGAAGACTGCTGCTGCTCATCCGTCATCTGGCCCGTCATCTGGCGATCGCACAGGACCCCAGACCAACACCTATAACTCCCGTAACTATCGCCCTGTGCGCCGCCCGTGGCACGCAAAGAACATCGTGCACTAGCCACTGCACGGCAGCATGCCGCTCAGATAACAATAGGTACGCCATCAGACGCATTCCGGCTCCCATTTCTCGGGTCTCTGTGTCCCCGGACGCTGCGACGCTGAAGGCCTTCTCCATTGTCCATCCGCGATAAAGTGTAAACGCACGAATGCGACTGACGTCAATGAACCCATCCAGACCATGTCTTCCACCCTCCCAGACGAGCAAGACTCGCTCGAGTCCACCTCACCTGCTACCCCGCGCAAGCCACCTCCTGCCGGGAACGACGAACATGATACTGCCACACCAAAGACTCCCGCCGCTGCTCGGGCGGCGGCGACCCCTCGGAGCGCTCCCGCCGCCGCTCGCGCGCGTGCCCTGAGCAATCGGAAGACGATGCAGGAGCCACCGACCTTGCTCGCCGACTTTCTTCTTGGCCGTCCCTCTCCCCAGCGCAAAGCTGCTGAGCGATCACGCCAGCGTCGCCAGAGCCTCGATGCCGTCAAGGCTGAGATGCGCCAGTCAAGTGTGCGCAAACTCCAACAACCTGGCGGCGTTCGCGACCGGGTCAAACAATGGCAGAAGACCAACGCCACCGCCATGGTCGCCGGCGACCCCGCGGCTACCCCCAGTGAGCCGACCGAGATTGCAAGTTTTCCCGACGAAGCCGAAAGCGTCAATGAAGACGACCGCGTACGCATCAAGACGAGGCAAAAGAAAAAGCCGGCGAAACCGATTGTGCACAACGATGCTGGGGCTACTAGTGCCAACGACGACAAGTCTGCAGATCGAGACCCGGGGTCGAAACGCTCGCGATCCAAAGGCCCGCCGAAAAGAGTCGTCAGCGATACGAATTGGATGGCCAAGAAGAACAAGAAAAACAGTCCACCACGGGCAAAATCACCACCGAAGGCCAAGCTGGCAAGTCCCAGCCCCGGCCCTATGCCGCTCCCCAAGGGCTTCTTACTGCGACCGTCCGTCAACCCGCCTGTATCCAAGAAGATCAAGGACTGGGCGGCAAAGGTTGAACTCCCAGCGTCACCACCTCCATCCGAGCACCGCAGGTCCAAGTCTAGGGGAGCCACCACAGATGGCGAGGGCGGGGACAATATCTCCAGAAGCTCATCCCGGCCGCCACCCTTAGACGATGACGGAATTCGTGTAAGACCGTTGAGGACGAAGATTTTGGAGGACGATGGAATACGCGTCAAGCCCTTACGGACACCTGTACGAGACGATGGCATTAGGGTCAAGCCGACTCGCGACACACCAGAAGCAGGCGGCTCATCTCACGTTTCATCGTCTCACTTATCGGCCGGCCGACCATCATCAAGCTCTCAGTGTAAGCCTTCGCCGACGCGAGACGACATTGTTGTCATGGATGAAGACGAGTCAGAGTGTATAGAAGTCATCGAAGAACCCGATTCCTGTCCAGACACACCAACAAGGAAACCTTCTGGAGAACGGCCCCGGAGAGTGAGCCGGAGACGAACACCACCGAAAAGACGAAACGACACGATACGAGATGATCAGTCGTGGATCAGCACTGACGATTCTGCCATTCGGGCCGGCATGGACTCGGATCTTGGCTCCAGTGATCTCACCAGTGCAGCTGGAGCCAAGTCCCTCGCAGACATCCCCGTTGGCTTCTCCGCTTTCAGTGAACTCGACCTGCCCAGTGGGAAGGGCAAGCGTCCCAAAGCGCAGCATAACCCTAGTTTCAAGGCTGTCCCCAATGTCTTCAAGAAAGTGGTGACAGAAGGCAAGAAGATTCTCCACGAAGCCAAGGAGCCTCCCAAACCCATCGTAGCGAATAAGCCTCCTAGTATCGAGAAGTGGCTGAGCAAGACTGTCGATCCTTTTGTTGAGGATGCAGACGGTAAAGGTTTGAAACATGTCGAGAAAATTTCAATCTCAAAGGAGCATTTGCGAGACACCGCGACCAGGAGACGATCTTCGGGAGAGAACAGGAGAAGAAAGTCATCGCCTCCTCCCAAGACGGAGCTCACCCAACTCACTGAGCTTACTGAAAGCACAGGGTTGACCGAGTCAACAGGGCTCACAGAGTCGACTGGGTTCACCGAATCAACAGGCTACACAGGCACGACGACCTCGACCGAGAACGACGAGAACAAAGAGCCTCGTCCGGAATCCGACGAAAAGAAAGCTCACAGTCCTGCTACGACGCCTACGTCGGCAGGTCTCAGACGACGAGCTGCTACGCGAGCCACGTCATCACCTCTCAAACCCGCAGGCAAGAAGCCGTTCAGAGAAGTGCTCAAAGAGGCCTTCCGGGGGGAGTCTGGTGCTCACTTTTTCACGCCCAAAGTCTACCCCAGCTGCGAGAGGGAACCTGAGCCGGACTATGACAGCTACGATGACGATGACTACTCGAGTCGATATGATGATCGCCGCAGACGGTCCGGTTCTAGTGGAAGCTGGACCGATGAGCCCTCATCTGTCGGCGACGGTAAGGCACAATCTATGCAGGGTCCCCGGCGGCGGCCCCCTACAAATGGTGTACATGAGCTTTCCACAATCGTAGGCTCCGTTGAGGGCTACAGCAGTCAGGAGTCAGACTTGACTTCCATCGTTTCCGACACGACTGTGACACAATCCACTGCCCTTACGAAGGACACGGCGGTCTCGCGGCAGAGGAGCCACACGTCCGGAACAAGCCTTAAGCGGAGACTGACCAAGCATTCCGACCTGGTGTCAGTGCTCTCGCTGCCCGATGACAGTCATGTGCCTGGAGGAGTGCTCAACACGCGATCCCGCCCGAGCTTGAGGAAAGGCAAAAGCCACACCGACTCAGTGATATCCGTCACGGTGGGCGACCTCATGCAGGAATTCATCGATGACGAGAATCTGTACCAACGAGAGCTGAAGACGCTCGTCGACGGCGTCATCCCAGTCCTGTTGACGACTGTACTAAAAGGCGACCGCAACAGCACCTCGGGGCTCTTCGGCCCGGGGTCGCCTGGCACGAAATCGACCGGACTTTCAAAAGCAGTCGTCAACATGGGCATCGCCTTGGAGAAAATGAAAAATGCCCATAGGAAGGCCTCTCATTCCGACATTGACCGCCTCGTGTCATGGATGCAAGCAGCCGCCCCAATTTATGACAGCTACCTCGATGCCTGGCGGCTTGGTTTCCAAGACCTCATCGTCAACCTTCTGCCTGCGGCTGGTCGCCTGGATGACGAGGATTCGCTTATCGGAGCCTTGCCGCGCAATGACGAAGGAGACGTGATCAACGAGAACGGAGAGAGGATTGACGTTGCGCATCTGTTGAAGCGGCCAGTGCTCCGTATCAAATTGCTCACAAGCTGGGCCAAGGTATGTGAGGAGATGTGCGCCAAAGAGGTCATCGCTGACAAGTGAAGGGTGCGCACACGCTGCTTTCGAACAACGACACGCTGGCTCTCGTGGGTGACTATGAAGTGCTGCAAGAAAAGGCTCGCCGCCGCCAGAAGGAAGAGTTGGCTCGCGTGACCGACGAAGACGCCTACAACACCGACACATCCAGGACAAGAGATCTTAGGACACTGGCACCCCTGGGCTCTATCAAGATTGACCCCACGAAGCAAGTCAGCGCCAAAGACCTCTTCTCCCTCAATTTGATCCACTCCAATGGCCAGCGGCTGGAGTGCCGAGTCGAGTTGGTACACAGAGATAACCCTTCCCGTCCGAACGACCAAGGAGACCTGCTCATCCGCGAAACTGGAGGCAGTCGCCAGACATGGCTTCTATTTCCTCCGGCACCAGAGTCTGCCGTGTCAGCTCGTAGGGGAGAAAACGATCTCGAGCTCGTAATCATGATTTCGGGTACCCACAATGGCAAAGCGTGGTACGAACTTCTGACATTGATGACCGATGACGAAGAGCAGGTTGACGACTGGCTCGACATTCTCGGCTCCACGCCTCTACCGCCGTTGTCCCGGGCGCCGATCATAATACAGGACTCGCTCCCCTCTACTTCCTCCCCCCGCACAAAGGCAACGGATGTACCTGTTGGCGGCCGATTGCGCGCCAGCGTTCCTCCCTCTCCAACCCGAGGGTCAGCGTCCCCCGAGCCTTCAACACCGGCGAAGCGACCAACACCGAGCAGATACCATTCCCGAGCTGCCAGCCTTCCAACCACTCCCATCACGGCCTCAGCGCCTGCTCTCCAGAACACCTCTCCAGACAGGACTCCTACTCAACAGTCCTACAACACTGCTCACGTCGAAAATGACCGCAGCCGCCCTCTTAAAGAAAGCATGCGCCCTGGGAACTTGTCGCTTGATGATGCGACTGCTTCTGATGTGTCCAGCGACGCTACTACCTATCGGGAAGACGGCGCTCCGCCCCCGCCGGTGCATCGCGAATTCTCCAAGTCGCCGGCCCCAGAGATCACCCTAGAGAGTTCTCGTATCAAGCGGCGGACTTCGTCTCCACTCAAACACGAATACCTGCCATCGGATCACTCTTCTGTGACCGACGACTCTTTCACAGAAAGCTCGGATGATGACTACTCAGACGACGACTCCGAAGATGGCACTGAGGTACCCGAGACAGAGCTTGGTGTCAGTATCAAGGATTCTATACCCCTTCCCGCGCCAGGACACCTTTTGGAAGGATCCATGGTATCGGAGTCTCTGTGTAGCGTGACCCCCTCCAGCTCGGCGTCTCAGGCCGGCCTACCAAGACGCAATTCCGGCACCCCTGACACCTTCACCAAGTACATCGCAACACTCTCTTACTGGTCCGACAAGAAGGGCGTATGGAAAGACATATCTGGCGAGCCGTGCTCCGTCATTGTAGGCCCCGGGATCATTGAGGCATACAGCCTCGTCATCGATCAAACAAACGCCGCTGAGGAACAGTCCAAGCCCCTCGTCGCCCTTGACCTCACTCCTCTGGTGCTGCTCCGTCAGTCCACAGTCCTTGATCTTGAGATCCGTTCAGCCGTGCAAGAGCACTGCCAACACCAAAACCTTGGAGGTGGCAATTTCCGCTTCCGCTGCACCTCCAGCACCGAGTGTTATAACCTTTACATGGCGGTTCACCACGCTCGCCTCAACAACCAAAAGTTCATTCAACTTGAGAACGATGCGCGGTTCAAGAACTTTGGCGAGAGGCAGGCTCCCGTTGAGCGTGACGACGACGGCAGTAGCCGGCGCCGTAGCTGGTTCGGTAGGAAGAACAGCTATCGTGCGTCGACCCGCGCGCCTTCGCAATCTCAGGAGGGCGGCAGCATCGCGCCGTCGTCGAGCATCTCGGCCGCCAGCTTCCTCAAGCGTCTCACTGGCGGCGGCAACCTCTCCTTCAATATCGCCCGATCCTCCGTCGACAAGAACTCACAGTACGGCAACAACAGCATCTACGCTTCTGAGTCGGGTTCCTCCGGCGGCGCTGCCTCTCCTCGGGCACCATCTCTATACTCGTCAGCACGAACAACCAACGGACAACCACTGTCGGCAGACAACATTCGCATCCGCCTTCATCTTCTCGTCACAGCGACCAAGTGGGAAGACTACGGTAACTGCAGCCTTCAAATTAGGCGACCGCCTCCAGGTTGGCACCAGGAACTCCGTGCCAACCACGGCCTCGAGAAGCGCATCACAGTCACCACGTTGCCGAGGAAGGACTCGGAGACGCCCCGGATCATCCTCGACGCCGTATTGGGCTCAGGGTGTTTCACGCCAATGGGGTCTCGCGGTATCATCTGTGGTATCTGGGAGGAGCTGCGCACAGCAACCGGCGAGGTTGGCATCGCGCCCGCGACAGGCGGCGCGGCGGGAAGCATCAAAAAGTGGTGTTTGCAGTGCGCAAGCGTCGGTGAAGCGCAATGGGTGTTGAGGCTTGTACACCAGGAGGTTATGCGGGCGTAATCTTGCCCATATTTCCTTGACTCTTTCTCCCTTTCCCCTGATACCAAGCCTGTTGTTCCCAGTTTTTGTTCACTTGTTTCAGCGAAGGATACCACGGGGTGTTTTCCTCTTTTGTACGACGTCTTGTTTCCATTTTCTTTGCCCCCTTTTTTTCTTTGTATTGTCTGGAGCGTTCGATACCAGGTTCGAGGTGATCAAAACCGACACCTAATAGCATTAGCATTGGCAGCGGCGCAGGAGGATTATTGCTAGCGGCGACCGCTTGGTCAAGCTGCCCGGGAGATGGCGGGTTGGAGGCATAGGAAGGACAGCCGAATTGTACATGTACACCTGGTCATCGGCTCACTGAAAATGGACGATGATTTAAAATTAAGCAAACACTTGTTCAACTGTGCCATGTTACATCTAGAATTCAGTAGCGCTGCATCGTCGCAGGGCTCTAAGATCGCTACTTGGGTATCTCTGTTATACAGGTTTCACTCCGTCGGCCTCGGCCTCGTCGCGACCAGGATACTCGGCAAGGTAGCCCTGCAACTTCCACAGCAGAAGCTGCGCCGGGATGGTCCGGCGTTTGCCGAGCACGAGAAGGGCGTTGTCGGCGAAGACGGGCTCGGCCCGCAACCGCGCGAGGTGGTCGTCGCCGAGAAGCCGGCGCAGGTCGTGGACGGGCATCTTGCCGTCGTACTTGGCGCCCTCAATGTCGAGCGTCGCCCAGGGGCCGGGCGTCGCGGCCGTGTCAGGGGAAGCGGCCTCGCCGGGCGACCACAGGACGCAGCCGCGGTGGGGCATGTCCCTGTTGATCTGGGCCCAGGACGCGCAGGGGCGCAGGTAGCCGCGGGCGGGGGCGGCGTCGAGACGGGCGAGGCGGAGCAGGGCGTCGACGGCGCGGGCGCGCAGCAGGTCGAGGACGAGGCGGTGCATGTGTGGCGGCCAGACGAGGCGCGGCAGCAGGCCGGAGCGGGCGAGGTGGGCGCGGCGGGCGAGCATGGTGATGTGCTTGCCGCTGAGGGTCGAGACGCGGCGGGGGCTGCCGAGGAGCGCGAGGACGTCGTGGCGGGCGAGGACGTAGCCTACGGGGGCCGAGGGGCGGCCGGCGGGCCGAGGGGCGTCGTCGGTCGGGGGACGGCCCTCTCGAGAGGAGGACTCTTGGCCAGGGGCCGGTGGCGACGGCGGCGTGTTTGGCGCGGCGGCGTTGGTGGTTCGGTCGCCGGGCACAAAGCAGGGCTGGCCTGTCTCGGGGTTCGTGACGGCCTCGAAGTCCTGG
>NW_009276927.1:184092-196404 GCF_000150675.1 Verticillium dahliae VdLs.17
CTCGTCGCCGTGCAAGAGGCGCCAGGCCGTCTCCCAGTGACTGTTGTCGCTCAGGTATTCAGTCAGGCAATTCCGTGCGGGGGCAGAGCCCAGAATGGGGCAGCGCCCAGAATGGGGCAGAGCAGGAGGGAAGCTCTTCTTCGACGTACCGTACGGGTTGAGGTAGAGCTTCTTCCTGAACCGGCCGAGATAGGTGTGAGCGGGCGTCTTGGGCTTGGGGGTGCGGAAGCGCCGCTTCGCCTCGATCCACGCCGGGTCCATGACGGGCGACAGCGGCAGCGCGCCGACGACCGTTTCCATCGTCTTGCTGTGCGGGTGCAGCTTGAGCGTGGCGCCGTGCTCGTCGGCCTGTAGGGCTCGGTCGACCTGCGCTGCAAGGGCGGCTTGGGTTTCGGCGCGCGAGGGGCGATTCGTGCTGGCGTGGCGGCATGGGGGGCAGGGGGGGTGCCGTTGTGTGGCCCTACCGAGGAGGGACGAGGCTCTGCGGAGGGGGTTGCATGGTGGCATCACCGGGAATGGGCGAAGGTTTCGGTGGTCGTTGAGGGGGGGGGGGGTCAGAGGTCGAAGGATTGCAGAGTTGGAGAGGGTGCTTTGGGAGCTTGGTGCATGGCAAGTGACGTTGGAGCTTTACGCGCTTGGCGGGGCGGGGCGGGGCGCGTCAGGGGTACGGCGCACTGCAGCGCATGAATGTGCTTGGAGAGTCTTTTGCCTCAAGCGCCTGTAGCCTGTAGTGCTTTTCTCTACATTTTTAGGCTTGCTGATGAATAGATGATGCGTTTCCTGACTATAGCTGACACGAGGCTAACGTCCAACTCTTGGCCTCCCAGCGCTACGGCTCCCAGTCCACGGCAGTCTACGGCTGGCCCCACGGCAGTCTACGACTGGCCATGACCGTCTACAACGTACGGCCAGCTACGACCGTCTACGGCTTCGTCTTCTGCGCATCGCCCCTCTCCTTCTCGTCCTTGTCGGTGCGGCGCGTCAGAATCTCGTCAATGACACCAATCTCCTTGGCCTCCTCGGGCGTCAGGTACTTGTCGCGCTCCATCATGTCGTTGACCTCGGCGAGCGAGTAGCGGTCGCGGCCAAAGGCGGCGTTGAGGTGGCGCCGCATAATCTCGTTGAGCTTGGTGCGCACGCGCTGGATCTGGTGGGCGTAGATGAGAATGTCCGACGCCTGGCCCTGCGTGCCGCCGAGCGGCTGGTGGATCATGACGGAGCTGTGCGGCAGGGCGTAGCGCTTGCCGGCCTCGCCGCCCGTCAGCAGCAGCGCGCCCATGGACGAGGCGGCGCCGAGGCAGACGGTCGAGACGGGCGACTTGATGTAGGTCATTGTGTCGTAGATGGCGAGGCCTGGCCTTTGTCAGCGCCGTCTTCTGTCAGCGCCGTCTTCTGTCAGGCGCCTGCCATGAGCGTGCCAGAGCATGCCATGCAGCGAGAGCATGCCATGCAGCGAGAGCATGCCATGCAGCGAGAAGGGGGGACGTACCCGAGGTGACGGAGCCGCCGGGCGAGTTGATGTAGAGCGTGATGGCCTTGTCGGGGTTGTCCGACTCGAGCCAGAGCAGCTGGGCGACGATGGACGCCGAGACGGTGTCGTCGATGGCGCCGTTGAGGCAGATGATTCTCTCCTAAGGGTGGCCGAGGTCAGTCCTCGCCCTCGTTCCCCGTTGCGTCTGGCCGTGCAGGAAAGGCCGTACCTGTAGCAGCTTGGAGAAAATGTCGTCTGGCAGGGAGAGGGGGAAACCGCGTCAGCCGATGGAGGGGGTCGCCGGGAGCAGATCGAAGCTCGGAACTAACATGTCCTCCAGCCGCTGGACTATGGCATGGGTCAGCTCGCCGCAGCCAAAAAGCCCAACGTAAAAGCGCAGGAGGGTTCGCACGTACTGAAACCTCGGTGATGTAGGGCATGGGGATGCTGGCGCTCGGCGGCTGGGCCGGTCCGCCTGCGAAATGGGACATGGCCCGCGCCTGTGGCCTTGGGACGGTCCCCAGCGCTCGGAGGAGAGGGCGTCGACAGAGCATGGTGGTGCGATGCCGGGAAAACGAAGGGAGCTGCACCGTCGCGAATGTCGCTGTATCGCTGTATCGCTGTATTGCTGTAGCAGTCGCCTGCTGCTGCCATGGCGGCCGGCATCGCGAGAGCTCCTTATCTTATCGTCACGTGGGCACAAGGACGACTCAGGACAGGAACGAGGAGAACACCAAGCTTTCGGCATGATTACTGGAGTGGAACACCAAGGAGTCATTAAGTCAACGAATAATGCACCACCGAGTGCCAAGCCAGCTCATGCCAAGCCAGCTCATGCCAAGCCAGCTCATGCCAAGCCAGCTCATGCTGTTCAATGCTCATCTGCATGGTCTCTTGACAAGCGTGGCTACCAAGCAAGAAACGGTACCTCGAGTACCTTACCATGCATGAGCGAACTGAATGCAACTAGACGGCTTTCGCATATCGACATGCCCCCACAACCAAGTGCCTCCGCGCTATTCCCGATGCACTCGGCAGATGGATGCGGCCAATAGGACGGCGTCTATTGCAATGCGGGGAGGGTCCAGAGCCGACATCGCCCAAAATTTCAGACGTTCGTGCGTGCGCTGACTGAGGTACCTTACAGTGCTCGCTCAGTGCTCGTGCTTGTGCTTAGGCTCGCTCAGTGCTCGCCAGTGCTCAGCTACGGCATCGCACCGAAGCTCTCTCGTCTTAGCGTCTGTCCCTGTGATCATTAGGTCTCTCCGCCGCCCACGCCCTCGCCATTGACTCATCACGGACACCATTCCGGCACGATCAAGTCGAAGCAGTGCTCCCGGCATCAGGACCAAGGTCTTTCTCGGTCTCTACACCCTTCGGTCGCCATCTCCGACACCGACACCGACACTGATACCAACACCGCCGCCCACCATGCTTTCGAGGTCATTTGGCATGCGGTCATCCGCCCTTCGAGCTGCCTCGAAGGTTCGGTCGACGCCCTCGAGCTATGCGTATGTTCCCCTGTGCCAATGAACCCAATGAGCCCCCAGCTGGATCTCTGTTGAATGTGGCATACTGACTTGTATTTTTTTCCCTTCTCCTCCAGTCGAACCCTGTCTACGACGGCCTCGCGCGCCGGCGACGAGACGCTGAACAAATTCTCGTCCAAGATCACCCAGCCCAAGTCCCAGGGTGCCTCGCAGGCCATGCTCTACGCCACCGGCCTCAGCGAAGACGACATGAACAAGGCCCAGGTCGGCATCTCCTCCGTCTGGTACGAGGGCAACCCCTGCAACATGCACCTCATGGACCTGTCGGCCGTCGTCCGCGAGTCCGTCGCCAAGGCCGGCCTCATCCCCTACCGCTTCAACACCATTGGCGTCTCCGACGGCATGAGCATGGGCACCAAGGGCATGCGCTACTCCCTGCAGAGCCGTGAGATCATCGCCGACAGCATCGAGACGGTCATGAACGGCCAGTGGTACGACGGCAACATTTCCCTGCCCGGCTGCGACAAGAACATGCCCGGCGTCGCCATGGCCATGGGCCGCGTCAACCGCCCCAGCATCATGGTCTACGGCGGCACCATCAAGCCCGGCTGCACCAACAAGGGCGAGAACGTCGACATTGTGTCGGCCTTCCAGGCCTACGGCCAGTACATCACGGGCGAGATCACCGAGGAGGAGCGCTTCGACATTATCCGCCACGCCTGCCCCGGCAGCGGCGCCTGCGGTGGCATGTACACGGCCAACACCATGGCCACGGCCATTGAGACGCTCGGTCTCACCCTGCCCGGCAGCAGCAGCAGCCCGGCCGAGGACCCGGCCAAGAAGGCCGAGTGCGAGAACGTCGGCGAGGCCATCAAGAACCTTCTGCGCGAGGACCTCCGCCCCCGCGACATCCTGACGCGCCAGGCCTTTGAGAACGCCATGATCGTCGTCAACATTCTCGGCGGCAGCACCAACGCCGTCCTCCACCTGCTCGCCATTGCCGACAGCGTCGGCATCAAGCTCACCGTCGAGGACTTCCAGGCCGTCTCCGACAGGACCCCCTTCCTCGCCGACCTCAAGCCCTCGGGCAAGTTTGTCATGGCCGACATGCACCGCATCGGCGGCACGCCGGCCCTCCTCAAGTTCCTCCTCAAGGAGGGCATCCTCGACGGCTCGGGCGTCACCGTCACGGGCCAGACCATGGCCAAGAACGTCGACGCCTTGCCCGACTTCCCCGCCGACCAGCAGATCATCCGCCCGCTGAGCAAGCCCATCAAGCCGACGGGCCACATTCAGATCCTGCGCGGCCAGCTCGCGCCCGGCGGCTCCGTCGGCAAGATCACGGGCAAGGAGGGCCTCGTCTTCACGGGCAAGGCGCGCGTCTACGACGACGAGGACGACTTTATCGCCTCGCTCGAGGCCGGCGACATAAAAAAGGGCGACAAGACGGTCGTCATCATCCGCTACGAGGGCCCCAAGGGCGGGCCCGGCATGCCCGAGATGCTCAAGCCGAGCTCGGCCATCATGGGCGCCGGCCTCGGCCAGGACGTCGCGCTGCTGACCGACGGCCGCTTCTCCGGCGGCAGCCACGGCTTCCTCATCGGCCACATTGTGCCCGAGGCCCAGGAGGGCGGGCCCATCGGCCTCGTCCGCGACGGCGACGTCGTCACCATTGACGCCGAGCGCCGCGTCATCGACTCGGACGTGTCCGACGCCGAGATGGCCCGCCGCCGCGCCGACTGGAAGGCCCCCGCGCTCAAGTACACCAAGGGCACCCTCAAGAAGTACGCGTCGCTCGTCAGCGACGCCAGCTCTGGCTGCGTCACCGACGGTCCCATCTAAGGTGTCGTCTGCCGTTGGGCGTCGCTGAACATGGTCGTGCGAGGTAGATTGCCGCTGGGAGGACAGCTGAAAGGGTGTGCGAGGTAGATGCCGCTGGGAGGACGGCGGCAAAGCGTGTGCGAAGCGTTGTACGATGTGCGCCAGGAGAGGGCGGGTGGTTTGGTTTTTCCCCATGCTGTGCTATACCACTGTTGGACATGGAAAAGGGGTACCTACACGGAGTTCCAAAATTTATTATGCCATCACTTGTCTCGTCACGCTGTTTTCGGGCATTCTGTTCATCGTTGCGCCGGCCATCTCGTCATTTGACTTGTTTCAATTTTCGCGCAAGTGGTATCAGGAGGCGCCAAGTCGGGGGTGCCTCGTTAACAAAACAGGAGAAACACACGCGTGGAAGGCCCAAGCATCCGAGATGTCCGCCCCAAACGTCACGCCAGCCAGACCTAAATTTCAAAAGGAAAAAAAAAAGGAAAAAAAAAAAGTTGCCGCTCCAACTCCCATCCGTTGTCACTTGTCGGGCAGCCTCGTCAGATGTGCAAGGTCGTGACATAACATGGACCAGTACCATATATCCTCCTAGGCGAGCGTGTATCCTCCGCATGGCTCGCTCGCCGCAGCCTACCGCTTCGTCCGCCGGTTCCACGCGTCCACAAACGCAGCCTTGTCCTTGAGCGTCAGGCCGACGCGCTTGTTCCTCCCGAGACGGGCCAGGGCCTCGGCGACCTTGTCGAGGACGCGCTGCTCCTCCATCGTGACGTCGGCACCGTCTGCACCGTCGGCGCCGCCGCCGCGTCTCGTGACGTCGCTGTCGTCGTGCCGCGCGTGGGCGCCGTTGGTCTGGGCGCGGGGGCCGTTGCGCACGGCCTCGGCGACGCGGACGCGGATGCAGATGGTGGGACGCGACAGGAGGGCCCAAAGAAAGGGCAGCCAGCGGCCGGGCACGGGGGTCGTGACGTCGCCGGGGGTGTAGCGCAGGCTGACGGGGAAGATGTCGGCGTCGGCGGGAGCGGCGAGCAGGGCGGGGGCCAGGGGCAGGACGGCCTTGCCGTTGGTGGTGGCGGCCTCGGGGAAGACGGCGATGACGCGGGTCGGGTGGGCGGCGAGCAGGGCGTCGAGGTCGTAGAGGGTGGCGCCGGGGGGCGGGGTCTGGCGGACGGGGCCGAGGGCGGCGGCGACGGCGGACAGCAGGGAGACGCGCTCGAGCTTGCGGGTCGAGGGGTAGGCGCGCGTGAAGATGGGGTCGAAGATGGCGGCGAGGTAGAGGGCGTCGATGGGCGAGGTCAGGGTCGAGGCGATGACGGAGGCCGGGTGGGGGAAGCGGCTGGGCGGCTGGTCGGCGAGGGTGCCGCGGCGCACGCCGTCGAGCTGCAGGTCGATCCACCACAGGCCGGGGATGGCCATGAGGGACCAGAGCAGGGCCTTGCGGACGACCACGGGCAGAGGCAGGTGGTGGAGGAAGAGGAAATAGGTGGCCGTCAGGGTCAGGAAGAGCGGCAGGCGCAGGAGGAACAGCGACGTGTGGAGGGCGTAGGTCAGAGGCGACACGGGCGTCTTGATGGGCATGAAGGGCGAGATGCCTGAGCCCTTGTCACGAAACTGGCTGAACTTCTCCATGGTGACGTGACGTTGGGGGTGGGGTTGTGTCCAGGCGTTGGGATGCTTTCGAGAGAGGCTTCAGTGGCGGAGGAGGTTGAGGCGGAGAGCTCGTTTTCGATGGATGACGACGTAGCTGAGTCGTGCTCCTCGGGCATGTGTGTCGGCAGAGGTGGCGAGAGAGGGCAGAAGACGAGACGAAGGCGACTGGATGGGCGACTGGATGGCCGACGAGGCATGAGGGTGGACGCACAAGGTGGTGGGCTTCAGGACGTGATGGCAGACGTCGAGGTCACACATAACCACAGAGTACCTAACTGTAAGGTAGGTAGGTACCTTACCTTAAGGTAGGTAGAACCCAAGGTGGTATGATAAGAGATCGTCATTGGCCTGACATGTGAAGAAGGCCCCGCCAGCGTCACCGCCTGCCTTTTCTGCCGGGTCCTCACACCTTTACACCGAGATCTGTCACCGGGTGAGCTCGGTATGACCAGGCTGAGCAGCACCTGTGCACGTGCAGCCTCAGGCATCCACAAAGCTGTCACTCGTTGCCCCGGCACCAAAAGCACTGACACCCATTGCATTGCATTACATGTAAACATTTCCATCCACCCCCGGCAGAGCCATCCACCCCCGGCAGAGCAATCCACGCCACGCCAGTCAGAGGCAGAGGCACCGGAGGTAGACTGTCAGCCCACGCCGAATTGGGAAGTGAAGCAACAACCGCGAGAGAGCTACCCACCACCGTCTCGAACCTCTGTGCGCCCAACGCCTACCCCCCCGCCCACCAGACACAAACAAGCCATCCATCACGACGTCGTCCCCTCGAGCCGCAAGAGACGGAGCGTTGCTCCTCGCGTCCTGCGTTGTGTTTCCCGTTGCTATTCACCGCCGCGCCCAGAACATCTTGAGCATGGACACGGCCACGGCCGCCTGCGACAACACAGCCTTTCGAACCTCGACCATGCAGCGAAGCCAGCTGCCCCGACCCGGCGCGCCGCCTCACGGCCTCTCCGAGCTCAGCGAATCTCAGAGCAATGCGCGTCCTCACGCCGCCAGCATGATGCCGCCGCCCTCCAAGATTGGTGGCATCGCCGCCGGCACCAAGCGCGAGGTGCCCCAGCCAGGTGCGCTCATGCTCCTGTCTTCCCTTCTCTCTCCGTCCCCTTCTCTCTCCGCCCCCTTCTTTCTCCTGTCCTCTACGTACACCTTGCCGGTAGCCCTGTACTGACCTGTGGGAGCAGCAGCGACGCAGCCTCAGAGGAGGACGTTGATGGACCGAGCCAGAGACTACCCAGACAAGGACCCCGCCGCCACAGCCACAACTGCCGGCCTGCGAAAGATCCCCCCGAGAGCAAATGGCCACATCAAAGGCCAGTCATTGACTTCGGTGAGTCTCTTTTCTGCTTCCCACGTAGGCGGCAGAAACGGAAGGCGACGTTGCTGTTGCCAGTCACGGGCCCCTCGTTCAGCCAGGCCTCTCGCTAACACGGCTTCGCCCATAGCTTAAGCAGCCCTCCAGCGGCTTTTCCTCGCGCCAAACCTCGACCTCCACCGCCTCGGCCGGCTCGCGTCAGACCTCGAGTAGCAGCTTCGCCAGTAGTATGGGCGCCGGCCGACATGCTCTCGATCGATCAAAATCGGCACTGGGCAACCGCGATCAGTACGGACGTCCAAGAGGCAACACAACCATCTCACGACCCCAGACGTCCCACGGACACAACCCGGAAGACGACTTTGACGGAGGACACGGACAGAATGGTACGACCCGAATACCCCGGCCGCACAGCGCTCCACGGTATTCCAGCCCCGGCTAGGAGCAGGGCAGGGAACCGCGGGCCGCGAAACGCTCCCCAGCACCAACACCCGCGCAGAGGGAAGTGTCTCTCAACAGAAAGTTCAAGAACCTGTCCATCGACGATGACAGCTTCGAAAGCGCCGTCGTCGAAGGGAGCCAAGTGGTTCCCATCAGGCCCGTCCCCTCACACACACCCCTCTTCCAGCCCCTATCCCACGAGAACATCACGATTCGCTCGCCCCGCAAACCCGTCCCCAGGTCAGGAGGACTGTCAGAGCTCAAGCCCAAGGCATCTCGACCCAACCTGGGGGCCTTGACCTGTCCGCCCGTCACACCCGCGGCCGAGTCGAAGCAGATCAAGGCTCACATGGACCGGCTCGAGGAGACTGTCAGGTCACTCACTGGCGATGCGCGGTCCCCCATCAAGTCCCCGTCGCCACAGAAGCTACCGTTTTTGAGCAAATTCTCTAACACGACCGATTTCACAGCCCTTGATGTCCACGAGAGATTGGGCGCCGTCGACACGCAGATGAAGCAGCTGCGGGATCTCATGGACAACTCGCTGTCCGAAAAAAAGGCCGCCGACGATGCGCACGAGTTGATGAGGAGGAGAGGTACGCCGCCACATGTTTCTCACTGACATGCAGGCAGAGAGGCTCTTGCTAACACGATGGCAGTGGCCGACCTCGAGACGGAGCGAGAACGACTCGGAACACGCAATGAGACGCTACAGACGGATCTAGAAAGCACCAGGGAAAAGCTCAAGATGCTGCAGTTTGATGTCGAGGCAGAGAGGCGAAATCACAAGTACGAGCTCGAAGACGAAGCGAGGAGGCACCGCAACGAACAGGACGAGCTTCGAAAACAACTGAGCGAGGAAACGGAACGACTCCAGAAAACCCACCGAGAGGCTCTCGACGCTCTGGACCGCCAATACCGGGTCGAGCTCGAGGACGAACGCAGCGCCCAGTCGAGAGAGGTGCAGGAGCTGCGGTCCAAGCTGGGCAACGAGCAGCAAGACCTCCACCTCGCGCTGCAGAAGAAGGAGCGCGAGATGGCCGAGATGCGGGCGCAGATGGACGCCTTGCGGGGGGATCTCGACCGGGAGGAGGCGTTGAAGAAGGGGCTCGCCAGCAACATTTCCGAGCTCGCCGCCTCCAACGTGACGCTCGAGGCCAAGATCAACTCGCTCAAGTCGCACGTCGAGTTTCTCGAATCGGACAACCAGGCGCAGTCCAATTCGTTCGCCAACATGGAGGCGAAGCTGCAGGAAGCGCTGCTCGCGGCGGACGAGGCGCGGCACAAGCTCATCAAGGAGGAGACGGAGCGCCGCATCCTGTTCAACAAGTACCAGGAGCTCAAGGGCAACATTCGCGTCATGTGTCGCGTGCGGCCGATGCTCGGCGAGGGCGAGGGCGAAGGGGCCAAGATTACGTTCCCCGACGACAGGACGTCGGCGGAGATTGCGCTGCAGGGCGCCGAGGAGACGACGGCCATGGGCCGCGTGAGCCGCAAGACGTTCAACTTTGAGTTTGACCGCGTGTTCGCGCCGGCGGCGCTGAACCAGGACGTGTTTGACGAGATTTCGCAGCTCGTGCAGAGCGCGCTCGACGGCTACAACGTGTGCATCTTCTGCTACGGCCAGACGGGCTCGGGCAAGACGCACACCATGTCGTCGGAGGACGGCATGATCCCGCGGGCGACGCACATGATCTACGACACGATGACCAAGCTCAAGGACAAGTCGTGGACGTACACGATGGAGGGCTCGTTCATCGAGGTGTACAACGAGGAGCTCAACGACCTGCTGGCGCCGCACGGCCGCGAGTCGGACGGCAAGGGCAAGCGGCTCGAGATTCGGCACGACGAAGGGGCGCAAGCAGACGACGGTGGCGCACTGCAAGACGGTGGCGCTCGACTCGGCGGACAAGGTCGAGGCGATGCTCGCGCAGGCGCAGTCGAACCGGTCGGTGGCGGCGACCAAGTCGAACGAGCGGTCGTCGCGGTCGCACAGCGTCTTCATCCTCAAGCTCGTGGGCCACAACGCGTCGACGGGCGAGCGGTGCGAGGGCACGCTCAACCTCGTCGACCTCGCCGGCTCGGAGCGGCTCAAGCAGTCGGGGGCCGAGGGCGAGCGCATGAAGGAGACGCAGAGCATCAACAAGTCGCTGTCGTGCCTCGGCGACGTCATCGAGGCGCTCGGCCGCGGCAGCGGACACGTGCCGTACCGCAACAGCAAGCTGACGCACCTGCTGCAGTACTCGCTCGGCGGCAACAGCAAGACGCTCATGTTTGTCATGGTCAGCCCGCTGGAGACGCATCTCAAGGAGACGCTGACGAGTCTGCGGTTTGCGACAAAGGTATGTCACGAGCGGGGGGGAGGAAGGGCTTCGGCAGAGGACAAGCTAACAGGACGCAGGTTCACAATACCCATATTGGCACGGCCAAGGCGACGAAGAAGGTGTAAAGAACGCCTTTCGAGGCAAGACGTGGCTGGCCGACTGATGAACAAGGCGTTTTGGGGGGGCGGGTTGCTGGCTCGGCGTTTGTGTGTGTGTGTGTGTGTGTGTTTTGTTTGGATCAATGTCGAACATGAGCAAAAGGTCGTCTCAAGGGGCGAGTAAGGGTTCTGGGGGCGGGCAGGCGGGCTTGGGCCGCATGGTATCGGACAAGATTTGTATATCGACGATAGGGTATTCGTATGTGAAGACTCTGAGCCGCTGGTTCCAGGGCACTTGTTTGATTCTTGCCGCGGAAGATGGTGCATTGCAGTTGATGCCTGGACGAGGCTGGCAGGCTGGCTTGGATGCTGTAGTGGTCGAGGTCAGGTGCTGGGCCACAGGCGGCTGGCCATCTCGTTAGAGCCCGTCAGCGGCTTCAGGGGGGCGGCCTCTTCGCTAGGAAGCCAAGGCTGCTAGCTCCAGGCACCGGCCCTTTGTTTCCCCCTCCTTGTTTCCCCCCCCTCCTTGTTTCCCCCCCCTCCTTTTCCCCCCCCCCCCCCCCCCCCTTGTTCAGACTTCCAACTACACGGCATGGAACCAACCAACGCTCCATCTTGCTCTCGCCGAGGCTGCGCTGCTGCTCCATTGCCTCCTCCACAAGCAGCATTCGCTGCGTGACGGGGTATGAAGGACATGATTGACGCGATATAGCACGACTTGACCAGCACATGAGCACAGCATAGCTTCACCAGAGCTTCAGCAAGCATCACCATAGCTTCACCATAGCTTCGGCAACCATCACCAACATCACCAAGCATCTCAAGCATCACTAAGCATCAGTCAAGACCTTGTCAAGCTGGCCTGCCCCAATCGCTCCACCAGCCGCTTCACCATTGCGAGGCCAACATGCAGACTGCCCCCACCACGGCGCGCGGCATCAAGCCCGGCGGCCTCTCCTCCTCGAAATGGGCTTCCACGACCTCCCCCGCCTGGTCCTCCCGCGGCACCCCGACCTACACCCCCCGCAGCGGCGGCGGCAGCAGCAGCATCGCCGTCGGTCCCCGCGAGACATCCGCCATAACCCCGGCCACGCAATGGTGGGAGACGCCCAACCCAGCGCCCAAGCTGCGCGACCCGGCCGCCGAGACGTCCGCGGCAGCAGCACCGTCACCAGCGCCGCCGCCCCCGCTGTCGGCCGCCCAGCGCGAGCTCCGCCGCTACGTCCAGATTGTGCGCCGCATGAAGTGGAAGCTGCCCTACCTGCAGGACGGCTACCGCCGCGCCCTGACGCGCGAGGACGACGCCGAGCTCATGTTCAAGCTCGACTTTTACGAGTACTACATGCTCCTCGAGCGCGCCCTCGTCCACCTCCTCGGCGTCTTTGGCCGCGCCGTCGAGCGCGGGCCCGCCCCCGTTCCTGCCTCTGCGAATGGCGCCGCCGCGGGCGCCGCCGCCAATGGCACGCACCGCTACCACCAGAACGTGCTCGCCGCGCTCGAGAGGGCCGACAATCCGCTGCGCGCCGCGCTGGGGACCGGCGACGTCCGGGTCTTCCTCGGCCGGGCGAAGGAGCTGAGGAATCGGTGGGAAGTATGCCGAGGGCGACGACCAGCAGCCCCCATCACTAAAGGGCGCCCACGAGGGGGCATCATGGGGCGGGCGCCGCTCGAGAGCTAC
>NW_009276927.1:196539-217626 GCF_000150675.1 Verticillium dahliae VdLs.17
GGACGGGACGGCGGGCGCCGACATGGCTGTTGACGACGACGAGGAGTTTGACTTTATGGTGGATGCCATGGACTGGGAGGCTGTTTAGGAGGAGCTTGGCGCGGCGCAGTGGGTGTGGTTGGCGTGAGGAGAGAGAGAGGGTCATGATGGCTGGTCGGGTCTGGAGTTCCCTGGGCGCTGCGCAAGTACATAGTATAGATACCCCCCCTGAGTATGGCTCGACCAAGTAGACTTTAGACATCATCTTAATCACAACGGAAACCGTTTTTGAGTCGAGCCGAGACCGGGCTCAGAAACATCATGCCTCTCACTGCTCTTGGTGCCATGCCTCTACGCGTCCTGGTTGCATCGTCCCCTTCTGGTCAATCAATGGTGCCCCGAAGCATTTCAAAACAGCTGGCCAAGAACTGGCAGTTCGACCTTTCTCGACATGGACCAAACCAGATCCCGCTGGCGAAACAGCATTGCATGTTCTTCCTCTGACCAGCTCAGTATCCAGCGCTTGGATCCTTGTGGCTGCATGATGGCTTAAAAATGGAAAGCTCCTAACGGCTGTCCTCACGCCAGAGTGCCGGGCTTGACCTGTAACTTTCGAGGGTTCAGGCCTGCATGTACTGCTTGTCTTCTTACCTCCCATTACCTTGACATCCTCGTCCCCCGCACACAGCCACTGCGGGCTCTCGGATCTGTCGCTCCTGAGGCGATGGCTTCAGATGGTATGGCTGTCTGTGGAAACACGCTCTCACGGTCGGTCACGTCCGGTTTTGACACACTCCCTGCGGTGTCAATGCATGATATTCCATAACGGCGGTAACTGTATTGTGTAACATGAGCTCTCCTTTGGTATCCAGCTGCGGAACCCTCATCAAAACAGCTCTCCCCACCACCCACTGAACGCGGCCCAAGGTATCGCCTTGACTTGATCAGGCATACCTCAACAAGCATACCGACACTGTGCACGACCATTAGAAATTGAGGCCGGAAAAGTCTCCGGGGAGCCCGGAGGGGGGGGGGGGGGGTTGACTTACTGCAAGGGAAAGAAAGGATTGGGAAAAACATCTTTACGCACTTCTTTATGCACTCTGCCCTGGGGTGTTTGAACGGCTTTGTCATGCCCGCCTTCTTGAGGGCCTCCTGGATCGCCTTTTTTCTCGGGGGCATCTCATCCTGATATTTCTTGTCCCTCAAGGGCTTCTCTTCTTTCGCCTTCTGCTTCTCCAGCTTCTTCTTAGCGTCCGCCGCCTTCTTCTTGTCCGACGCGGCCCACTCGGCCTTCTTCCTGTTCATCTCCCTCTCGGCTTCCTCCTTTTCCTTCGGGGTCTTCTCCCTCTCGGCCTCCTTCTTCTTTTCGGCCTTTTCGGCCTCCTTCTTCTTTTCGGCCTTTTCGGCCTCCTTCTTCTTTTCGGCCTTTTCGGCCTCCTTCTTCTTCTTCTCCTTCTCGGCCGCCTTCTTCTTCTTCTCCTTCTCGGCCGCCTTCTTCTTCTTCTCCTTCTCGGCCGCCTTCTTCTTCTTCTTCTTCTCCTCCTTCCAGTCCCTCTCGTAGTCGTCCTCCTCCTCCTCCTCCTCCTCCTCCTCCTCCTCCTCATACGCCTCGGACTCTAGGACCTTCTTGTCCTTCCCGTACCTTGAAATCCTTCTGCCCTTCCTGTCGTATATGTAGATGTTGATGTCGTCCTCGATGGGCTTCAGGAGCCCATTGGCCTTCGCCACGGCGTCGGCATCCTCAGGCTCGGTGGCGGCCTTGAGATCGCTCGAGACGTTCAGGGCGTCGTTGTCGGCGGGGCGCGGGTCGGGCAGCGCGACGGCCGAGACGAGCGCGACGGCCGCGAGGGCCTGGAAGACGCACGACACGCGCATTTTGTTGCTTCGGGTGGGTGGGTGGTTTGTGTGTGCGTGGTTCGTGTGTGCTTGGCTCGAGTGTGCTTGGCTCGAGTGTGCTTGGCTCGAGTGCCGTGCTTGGGAAGGTACCAAGAAAGCTGGGATGACTTGAAGAAGAGTCAGGACTTGTTGAAGAGGATGGTATCAGGCAGGAGTTCTTGTGCCGTTTGAACGAGCAGGAGCCTCCCTTTATAGGCGAGAGGTTTGAAGGTTTCTTCCCTTTCAAAATTCTATTTCTCGTGTCATCAAGGTGCGGTGCAAGATGGATGTAAATATATGGGCAGCAGAGTTTGGATTCCGAACTGTCTGAGAAAGCCTGCGCACCCCTTATGAGCGAGGTCGCGGCGGAATAGGAACACGAACTCGCAACGGTCCTTGAGTTTTCGGTCCCTTTTTGGTGTCGAGGGTGCATGCTTCCACCTTTGCGTCCAAGCCGCCTGACCTGTGTGAGTCCTCACGTTGGACCACCTTGGACGACCTCAAGCCAGTAGGGTCTGGGAGGGCAATAACGACCTTGAATCCACGTCAGAGCTTCTTCCAATGATACAACAATCAGCGGTTTGGGGTTGCCAGCTGGACTTACGGCCTGGACTTGCGGCACTGTTTCTTGCCACCACTTTCACCCGTACATATCTGCATGCACCGCATGTGGACCGTCAGGTAGAATCTCGTGGGCAGCATCTGTCTCTTGATCCTCTTCTTCTTCTCTTATCTTTTCGCAGTATCAAGTCATCCCATCCATCCTCGGCGCCTGCCTTCTCAACAAGTTCCGTCTCAACAAGTTCCAATGCCAGCTGGTCCACGTCGGAGCGCGAGTATGAAACCGGCAGGCCGGCCGGCACTGCATCAAGCTCAGCAGCCGAATAACATTCAACACTGTCCAAAGCCTCAGGTGCCAGCTTAACCTCCGTTTTCGAGAGCCAAGACGCATGCGGCTATGGAGAGCACGGGCAAAAGCTGAGTGATGCGCATGCTTGGATGCAGCTTGTTTCTCGGGCTTGGCGGTGGTTGCGGTGTCGGGGGTAGATACTTGGAGAGAGAGACAAAGACAGAGAGACGGAGGGAGAGAGAGATAGGATCTAGATCGAGCCTCCTTTAATCTCTGTCTAATGAATGATTTACCGATGAGGAGCAATATCATGTTGACGCCTTCGGATGGAAGTGCTCCTTCTCTGCTGCTGACAGCCCATGGCGACGAGGCTGCTAGGCTTGGGAATCATGACGAGTGGCGGCGTCGTTGCACCAACATGGTGATCGGCATGAACTCGGTTCTGATCCAAGGCTTGAAGTAATCTTTCGGAAGCGCACCCAAGGTCCGGATGTGGCGCCCGAGGCGATTCTGGAATACCTTGGTAACTGACGAGCCATGAAGTTGCTCGAGATCAGTCGTCAAGATTGGCAGAGAAGGCAGGCAACATTCAGGAAAGGCAAGTAAGAACCTACAGCATGCGCACTGTACATTCAAGCACCTCGAAGCCATATTTGGCAGCACAAGAAGGGTCCACACAGTGCCGGTCCTCTAATGGTCACTCATCCCGCCCTCCTTCCTTCAAGCTGACTGCTCTCGACGCGTCGTTCAACCTGAAGTCCTGGAGGGCGAAAGCCCGATCCCGTCGTGAAAACACACCGTCAGCCTTACCACTATTGAACAGAAGACCAAGTCACATCCGACACGGACAGCGCGGCCCTCGACCATCGCCCCGACACAGCCAGCTTCTAAGAACCCCCTTGCAAGAACGCCTCACCGCTGCTCTGCTCTGCTCTGCTCTGCTCTCACGTCCACCACCATGCTGCACCCCCTCTGCGAGGTCGTGCAATACCCGCAGCATGCTGCCCCCGGCACGACGCCCCTCATCCTGATCCACGATGGCGGCGGCACCTCTTTCGCCTACCACTGCCTCGACCCGCTTCGCCGCCCTGTATACGCCATTGCCAACCCCCACTTCCACTCAGGCGCCCCCCTGGGCCCTGGCGGCATCCGCGAGATGGCCGAGTTGTACGTCGCCATGGTGCGCCGCACTGTCGACTCGGACGACTTCCCCGACAACGGGGCCGCCCGCGCCCAGGGTCTTGCTCGGCGGCTGGAGCTTCGGCGGCATGCTGGCGTTGGAAAATGGCCGGCTGCTCGAGGGCGACGACAACTTTGAGGTCGCCGGGCCTCCTCATGGTGGACTCACATTCCTCTCTGGAAGGACTATCAGACGGAGATACAGAAAGTTCGGAGACAATGTGGGTCGATGACAGAGGACCCTCCCAGGAAGAACGTCCTGCTGGCGAGGCAGGCCATGACGGCCGCCGTGGAGATGATTCAGAGCTGGGAGCTGCCGCAGTGGCCATGGCAGGACGACAGGCCGGCCGAGGTCGGCGTCAACGGCTACTCGGCCACGGTGCCCCGCGTGCCTGGGGGTCCGCCGCCGACGGTGCTCCTCAAAGCCACGGACGGCGTGCCGACCAAGGTTGCTGGTGAGGTGAGCCGGGTCGACCTGTTTCGAGACCAGCGAGATCTGGGCTGGGGGAAGTACCACCCTGGCTTCATTGGCGAGGTTCTCGACGTCGACGGCCATCATTATGGCCTCTTTGACTGGGCTCGGCTCTCGGCCACGACGAACAAGATCAAGGAGGCGTGCGAGCTGCTTGAGAAGAAGCCCACATGGAATGAGAAGCGCGCATAGAATGACGACCAATTGCGAATACCCGAGAGTAATAGATGGACTTTTTCAGATCAAGTTATGGGAAGCTGAACACACTCTAATCCTTTTGACCGGCATAGTGGTGAGGCAGCCATTGTTGAGGTTTGATATACTACTATGAATCTCTAGACTTCTGGCCTGCTCGTTCAATCTCTAAATTCCTGCTGCTTCCAAATCACAACCCGAATGATAGCTGTTCCTTCCGACATGACCTAAGAAATCCACCTCTTTCCACTGCCTGCTCTGCACTCCCGACTTTCCTCTTTTCTTCCTACCACCTGTAACAGGGCCGAACAAGATCAATGCGTCGTTCCATTACCCTCCCATCTATTTCTCTTGCCATCGACACCAGTTTGGCACAACACAACCGACCACTCCTTACTACATAACTTCTCCAGTGCGGACTTCAGTCAAAAAAGTTGGATTCCCCGATGCCCTTCTCGCTTGAATCTAATCATCGTCAACACGCCATCGAGTACCCTTCGGCTTGAGTTAGACTTGATCAAAGCAGCCCTTTCCGAGCTAGATCCTTGCATTGTACTCACCGTCAACATCTCTGCATATCTCAGCTCCGTATTCTACCTCGGATCATCTTGGGGCCAGTTTGTATCCCCTCACATCATCTCTCTTTCCCACATCATCTACTGCCTCGTTCCACTCTTCCCTCAAATCACAACCTTTGACTCATCTCTATCGATATATATCATTTCCCCAAGACGCGCTCATATACACTCGTCGTCACACCTCTCAACTTCTTTGTCTCTTCTTCCCTCCTTCCGCCCAAAGGATGAGCACCCGGAGCACTTGCTACATCAGCAGTCGCCTCTGTTTCGGTCATCCGATTCACTGAATCCATTGTCATCGTCCCGAGGGTTTCCCCGTCACAGGCCACTCCCGCCCTTCGTCTTACTTCAGTTCAACACAACGAATGCTTCGTTGACGCTTCACAGGTACCAGCCCATTTCACGTCTTGTACATCATTACTGCAAGCTCCTCCAACAGAAAGCACGCACCACCCCTGCCCAACATGAGCGACGTGGTCGCGGAAGGTGCAGATGACGAGCTGGGTGGTGATAAGGCCGAATACCCCACCAGCCCTACCGACGTCAAAATACTTAGCGATATCAGCAAGCGCGTCCAAGTGAAGGAGGATGCCATTCACTTCGCACTCGATATACTCAAGCGTCAGAGACTCATGCTCGGGAAACTTGCCCCTACTGACATCAGCGACATAGCCGACTGGCCCGGGAGATCAGGTATGTCTTTGTCTACAACTTACATGTATCATTCATCCCTGAACAGATGCAGTAAAACTCGAAAGATCCGCCTTGAAACGAGAATGGCTTGTAGGCCTCACCGGCGACACAGGGGCTGGCAAGAGCACAGCCACCAACGCGATGCTCGGATACGACATCTCCCCCACCAACAGTTCCGACGCTTGCACCGCTGCCCCTTGCATCTACGCTTACAACCATTCTGATGACCCCGAGAAGGTCTTTCGCGCCATCATCACTTTCAAGAGCACAGAATCAATAGCGCATGACCTTGAGCTGTTACAGGAGGAGCTGTCTGACATCGCACACAGCACCCGTGAGCAGGGTGGGCTGGTTCAGGCAGAGACGGTCAGTCGACTAAACCAGGCCCAGAAACAAGTCAAGAGCGTGCAAAACTGGTCGGGTTTGACCGAGAATGAAATCAAGTGCGACGCGCCGAGCAAAATCATACTCGAAGCAAAAAAGAAGACGGTGCCTTTCCTGGACACCAAGAACAGCACGAAAAATCATACGTTGCAAATCAACGATTCGAATCTTAAACGGTTCCGCAAGACTCTCAAGCCATACATTGACAGCTCCGGTCGCAGCCGTGGCATCCTACAACACTGGCCCTTGGTGCAACAGGTGGAGATACAACTCAAATCTGATATCCTACGGCACGGGATCAAGCTCGTTGACCTCCCAGGAGTTGCTGACTCTCTCGAGTCGCGCGCAGCCGTGGCCAAAGACTTTTTTGAGCGACTCGACAAGCTGATCGTTGTTGTGCACGCCGTTCGAGCTGCTGACAATAAAGCCGGCTCCGACGCTATGCTTATGCCCGCCACGTTATCCATGGATATGGGGCTAGATGGGAGGTTCGAACCAGACTCTCTTGCTGTTATCGTCACCAAGGTTGATGACATCAACCCGAAGAACGCCGAAAATGACTTTCCTGATGACGAAACCATCATGACGGCAGTCAGCACCTTGGAGGCCGAAAATGAAGAGCTTGCCAACCTCGAGGAACTCATCTCTAGGCAACGCGAAAAAATTGATGACCATGACGAGGAAGAGAGCGAAACAGAAGTCAGGAGCCCGCTGAAGAAACGGCCCCATCCCAGGACAACCACCCAGGCAGCGGAGGAATCACGCCTAGCAGGGATGAGAAACGAAAGAGATGTCAGAAAGAGAGGCGTAGAAAGGCTTACGTCGCAGCTCAAGCGCTTGTGCATACAAGCTCGCAACCTCAAAGTCAAGCAGGCCGTGGGTCAGAACTTGGGCGACATAAAAGCTCAGGTCAATCCTACAGCAATACCAGTGGTTGGCGAGTTCGAATCTAGCGTGCTGCCTATTAGCGCTTCCGCCTTTCTTGACATGAATGCTGGCGACTCTGTTATCGGCTTCGCTGATGCCAACGACACAGGCATCCCTGCACTCAGAGACTGGTTGACGCGTGCGTACTTGCCCAAAAGGGACATGAGA
This sequence comes from Verticillium dahliae VdLs.17, assembly GCF_000150675.1. Classification (NCBI taxonomy): domain Eukaryota; kingdom Fungi; phylum Ascomycota; class Sordariomycetes; order Glomerellales; family Plectosphaerellaceae; genus Verticillium; species Verticillium dahliae. The sequence goes on from NW_009276927.1 coordinate 203,843, forward strand.
GCTGATGACGATATACTTGATGCTCGAGCCTTGTTGGATGCCCTTGATAGCTGGTCGTTGAACGAAAGTGCGGCGCGCCTAAGGATTTCGGCCGAAGAGGGGAAAGAGATCAAACGTTTGCTCGACCAAAAGATGAACCACTTGTTACAGGTATACTCCATGCGTCGATTTCGATTAGGGCTGCAGGCTGACAAGAGGATCTAGGCACTCAAAACCCCTCTGGCATGTTTCGCGAGAAGCCTGAGCAACTTGAAGCCTCTCCGAAACACCACAATAGCGTGTGCCGCACGCTCTGAGAAGGGCGATGAAGTTCCCACGCAGCGTGCTTGCGAGAGCGCGCTGCACGCCCAAGAACAGTGGGAAAACAAAAGGCCTTCAGTTCACGTTTCTCACCCAGAGAGAAACGAAAAGGTTTCGTATATGACTTACAAGGCATGCGTCAGGAGGGGCGGCCGCGAATGGACAACTTCCACGAAGCCTCGAATGACATATAACTGGATGTCGTCCGTGTAAGTCAACCAAATCTGCGTGACCCTGGCGCAAACGGCTTCTAACTCCAGTTAGCTCACTCAACTTCTGGCGTGCACATGCAAGATTCTGGCAAGAAGCTTTCTTCCAGAGGCTACCAAAGATAACCAACGATGCCGAGAGTCGCAACACGAGGATTTTCAATCAGTTCATCACTGACCTCGTCACCGACGACGAAATTCCAGCCGTGTTTCGCGACCTCCTCCGGCGTCGTGTCCCCTCGCTGCATACCCAGAGAGACGTCTTTCTCCAAGAAGTCCGAAGCACTGGCAATGACTTTCGTAACGATGCCCTGCGTCTTAAGCCACGCGTCTCTGACATTTTCACCAAGCACATGGCTCCAGTCTTTGCGAAGGCTTTCTCAATCACAGGTAGGTTTTGTCGTACAGTGCTGACATTGCGCTGGTGCAATCGCTAACATGGCGCTGCAGGCGTGGGGGCTTTCGTTGAGCAAAGAAGGGTCGTGAAAAAACAATTCGAGAGCAAACTACCTGCAATGCTCCAGGAGGCTCGGAACTTTATCGAGGAAGAGCTCGTGTCAAGCAAGACGGAGCGTGTGAACAAGCTACGAGGGTTCATTCATACGCCCAACAGCAAGCCCGGCACTCGTCTCGTTAAACTGGACGAGATCTTCAAGAACCTGCTGCGGGATGCGCGCGCCCCCGCGAGCAAGATCGCCGGTAGATCTCAAGGCACGCAATTGGAGGATGTCACGGCGGCCAAGGAAACGACACGCGCCGTACTCGGCGAATGGCATGAATACTGGCAGCCCATCGAACGAGCGCTGCCAAAGCGGCCGACAACTATGACTTCTGACGACAGCGAGAACGAGGAGGAGGAGGAGGAGCTCAAAGCTCCGGAGAAGAAGAAGACCGCAGGCGGCAAAGAGAAACCAAAGGCAGGGCCAAAGGCTGATAAAGCGCCACCGAAGCCCAAGGCCGCGCCGAAACCCAGAGGTTCTTCCAAGACCAACGTCAAGGCTCTGGCGCCGCCGAAAAAAGTCAAGGCAACGGCTCAGCCTCGCACCATGCCAGTGGTCAAGACGGAAGAAGATGACGAGATGCATACTGGTGGAACCATGGCTGACGAAGCGCCACCCGCTGGAGGCTCACCCGCAAGCAGGCAACAGATAGGGGCCATGATGGCGGCTGTCACAGCGGCGACTGAGTCATTGCCTGGGGATATGCAGGACAATGCCGCCAAGTAGGTCAAGGGTTGCAGGCAGACCAGCCGGTATCATGGATGGTGTCACGGCGTTTGGCTTGTCCATTGCACTTTCGTATTTTCGCTCTGGGTGGGGGCGTGAGATTGGGCGTTGGGGGTGCATCTGGACTGGCCATTTGGAGAAGAGAACGTACACACACACATTATCACGGGATAGCTTCATAGGATTCTCCAAATCATCTCACCACGACGCCCTTGAAGCCCTTGAGCCGTAACTTTCCTAGCGTGACAATGGTCCGTGGCTCACTCAAGATGAATCATCACGGTCGTCGACGTGGGGAGCGTCGGAAGCCCGAAAGGATCGGGCAGCAGCAGCAGCAGCAAGTACCAAGAAACAGACGCCTTCCGATACGCGAATGCAGAACATAGCCCAACGCCCAGGATCGCGCCTCCGGCAGTCGGCAAAGGCAGGGCGAAAAGGTTCAGTGCTGCAAAGGTGCCCCGACGACCCAGTAACATTTAATTTCCCATTCATCATCTTTCTGTCCCCGAGGTCAAAGTTGGGCGTCAGCGGTCCTGGCCTGGAGCCGCCCCCTTTGCTGCCCAACAACGACCATCACGATGCGGGGAAACGTCATGGAACAGAGAGCGCGAGACGGCCAAGGCTCTGCTGTTTACACATTGGTGCTCAACGCATGTCCAGTTGCAGAGTCACAGAGGAACATCTCAGATGAATAAATCAGCACGTCTATTGACATTACGTAGCCAGAGCACGCGCACTGCAGCTCCAACCTTGGCCTTGTGGCCTCATGACGAAAGAAGAATCCTCGCCTGCGCGACCTCGCTTCTCAGCATAGTCAAATCTCGTCTCATCAACCTTGAAACGAGTGTGGTATCCCCCTGTTCTCAACTCCGGTAGGCGAATGGAGAGGGCAAAAGAAAACACGAAGAAAACAATAGAAAAGCAAGTGCGTTCGCAAATTCGTGGCCCCCTCCCAATATGCAATAGTTGTGAATGTGTGTGTGTGTGTGTGTGTGTGTGTATCGTGTCGTAGATCATCTCCCGTATGGCTCGCCTCAACGTACATGAAAGCAAGGGTTCCATGACTGCTTGTCAAAGTCAAAGGCATCACCAGCAAGGTTGCCCCGTCTCCGCCCCTCCGTCAGGCTCTGGCACCACATTGCGACCCAACGACAGGGCCCGCGACGTGGCAGCAGCGCAGAGTGCCATGACCTGTGGACGATCAACGTTGCGGCGGCCAAACTCACGTCCAGTGCCGCACGCTACGTCCAGTGAGCCGATGCAACGCAACCTTGTGAACACGATGCCCATCATGTATCCCTTCTCACTTCCCCCCAAAATGCACTCCATCGCGCCCCATGTATGGATATCCGAAACAAAAACGCAGAAAACTATCAAATAAGACATCACGGTCGTCGTTGCTGTACGGACCCGCGCCCAGGAGTGGCGCCCTTACAGAATTGCACAACCAAACTAGAAATGAATAGATGAAAATGAGTTTGACACATGGCGCGAAGCCGCCCCGTGAAAGCAAATTGCCACGCAAGGCGCCGGATGGCACCTCAGGCATATGCCTCCTCGTGGTAGCCTCGGTGATGGGGGATGTTGCTGTATTGCACGTCGTCGGGCGTGTAGCTCTTGGTAGTTTTGACCTTCCCGAAGTAGGGGCTTCCGCCACTGCTGGAGTAGGCACCCTCGCGGGAAGGCATTTGAGGTCGGACTTCGGCCACGCGCACGTGTGCAGAAGGATAGTAAGATCCCTTTGATTTCCTGGGAGGGGATTCATCGCGGTATGCATAGACCGGCTCCCCATGCATCGGTACTGTCCGCCCGTTGTTGACGGCATATCGAGCCGTCGTGGCGCGGGTCAGCGGAGGTGGCGGGGGATAGTCTTGCGGGAGCGGCTCCGGAGAGTGCGTCTTGTGGCGACGTTCGCGTCGGCGAGCTTCCCTGTAGCGGCGCTCGGCTTCCTCGACATCAGAGTCGCTTTCGCTGACCTGCGGCTGGAGGCGATTCCGGCTACGGCCGCGGGGATCCGCGCTCGCAGGAGACCGCATGTCGTGATCGCCGGCATAGTGGTATGTCTGTGACCTTGAAATTGTAGGTTGTGGCGATGGTCGGTTGTAATCTGCCTCCCTCATCGTGTTGGCCCTAGGGAGCTGCGTCTTGCGCGGCGGGGATTCGGGAACCATCGGAGGGGTGGTACCAGCGTTCAAGAAAGACGGGGGCACACGGGCCGAAGACAGATCAACCGCAATCGGGCTTGTGGCGGGGGCATCCTTGGGTCCAGACGAGGATTTCTTGTGACTGGACTTCTCCCGGGCTTTGGGGGCCTCAGATGAGCGTCTAGGAGATGGTTTAGCAGCTGAGCGACGGGGGGCGTCATCCTCCTCCACCGAGATTGGATCGTTAGGAGGAGGTTGAAATTGGGATTCCTGGGCCGATGGAGGTGTCGGGACCGCAGCTGGAGGTGCGTACCGGTAGGGCTCTTGGTACGTCTGGGACCGGCTCAATTGCGGCTGAGCTTTCTGTCGCGCGGAGGTCATGTAACGGACAGCGTCCATCATTGCCATCTGGGTCTTGTCCATATGTTGCGGCTCAACTCCGTGAGTAGAGAGGCGCTCACGTTCGCGCTTCTCCTTGTCATCTTGCTTCTTGGAAGAAGAAGAACTTGACTTCTTCCTATCGACCTTGGCAGGTGAGCGGTAGTCCTCGTCGTCGTATTGTTCCACATAGGCCGACTTGTGCTTGCTGCGCTTGTCCTCCGTCTCTCGCCTCCGCTCTTTCTCCTGCAGCTTCTCCAGTCGTTTCCTCTCGGCACGGCGAGCTTCTTTCTCCGCCGCCTTTTCCTTCTCCGCAGCCTTGTCAGCCTGTTTCACAAGCCGTTCCTTCTCTTCTTGGTCTTCTTTCCTGCGTCGACGCTCGCGATCACGCTCTCGCTCTCGCTCATCGTCTCGCTTCGAAGGCTTGTCGTCGTAGGAAGCAGCACGCCGAGCGCTCCGCGCAGCTTCTTCAGAACGGGCAGAACTGTGAAATCCGTCCTCATAGGAGCGAGACGGCGGGTAATTTGAGTACATGTTGGAGCCGGTTGTGCTAGGAGCGCGAGTAGATGTCTTCGTCTTGTAGGAGTCGGGTCGGGGCTCTGCAGTGCGGACTTCATAGTAACGAGGAGGTGTACGGGCGGCCGATGTGTTTGCTTCGACGTTCCGTCTCTTCTGCTGGAGTTCCATCAATTTGATCTGATCGTCGTATTTGGAGCGTTCTTCTTCGCTGCCCAATAGCTCATAAGCTTGTTGAACCCTCTGGAACTCATCTTGCTTGGCCGCCTTCAAAGCTGGGTCCTGGACCTTGTCAGGGTGACACTTGAGTACAAGTTTACGATACGCAGTTCGAATCTCGGACAACTGCGCATCCTTGGAGACACCCAAGACCTTGTAAGGACAAGGTTGTAATGAGGTCATGTCGGCAAACGATTGATCTGAGAAGTGTCTGAACTGGGATGATTGATTCCGTATGACAAGAATCGGCGGGCGGAAGGATGCCAGGGATGTAAGTATTCGTCGCTCGAGGTTCCAAAAACGCGATGTCAGCGAGGAGCTGTTATTGCATCGATGCGGCAGCGAGCAATGTTGGGGTGAGGGTGAGGCGGTGCAAGGTGAGCCTCTCTTGGGGGGGTTCGGGAATTCGAGGGATGGTCGCCTGTGAACGAGGCGGGCTTGGTGGTCGGAGGGACGATTGGCGCCTGATGCACCCAGGTGTGGAAGTGCAGCAACAGAAAAGAGAGAGAGAAAAGGAGTACAACGAGAGGAGAATGGGTTCAATAAACGAGGACAACGACGTCAAGGCGATCTGTCGTGGCCCCTAGCTCTGGCAGTCCCAGGTTACAGCGGTCCAGTGTGGGTTGATGATTGATGGTTGGAAGGTTGAGTTGAACAGGAGACGGGCCGGACGGGGGACTCTAGTTGGAAACCTGATGAGGTCAGAGTCAGGAAGGGCCAGTCCTTGAAGGCTGCTGGGGTCTGATTGGGGGCGGCGGCGAAAATAGCGGGCTGGATGTGGTTCTGGGTGGCTCGAAAAGGAGGGGAAGGCGAAGGGGGGAGTGTAGCCACAAGGGGGCCTACGGACCAGACAGAGAGTACCAGACGGGTCTGTGTGCAGTCCAGTGGCCGGAGGTGAGACAGGCGATGTTCTTGGCCGAACTATCACTGGAAAGAGTGCTGTCTTGCTAGTGATGTGTTGCGCGAAATAGTAGGGTAACGGGCGGCAGCGGTCACACCCGCGTCTAGGGGTCCGTCGCGTGAAAGGTAAAATGTGCTGTAGAAGTACAGTGCACGGGATCTGCGCCTCGCGTTCGGCTTCTAGGGGAATGGACGAGGCTCGACTTGCTTGGAAAGCGTGAGAGCAAATATCCGGTGCTGACCAACGGCTGAGGGTTGAGATACAGAAAGGGGGGGAGCAAGGCCCGTGGAAGGCGCTTGTCTTCCTGGAAGTGGCACAGCGAACGAATGGCTGACAGTGCAGAGACACTGGGGCTGTGGTGGTGACGAGTGCTGAATGAAGCTGAGGAATCGAAGTGCAAACCACCGCCTCGTCGGAAGAACTGGCGGTGCTGCGCCTCGTAGCTGGATCGGCCGGTCCGGATTTCAGGCGGCCAGGGACAGAAGAGGCGAAAAGCGTGTGAAGGCCGACGGCCGGGGCGGACGAAGCGGAGAAAAGACTGAAGAGGAAAATTCTCAATAAAAGAGGCGAACAGAAACTGCGACGAATAGCGCAGTTGGGTAAGGTCGGGCGACGCTGGCGCTGGCGAGGGACTGGAATGGGATGGCTCTGAAGGCGAATGAATGAACAGGTTGCAGTGGTCGGAGACAACTGGCAGTCGAGGTACAAAGCAGGTACAGAGGTACATGTGCCGTCTGCTGTGGGCGGTGGCGAAAAGATGTACCTGCGGGAGGATCGATTTCGGGCGAGCGAGCGATCAATGGGTAGTCGTCAAACAGTGTGGGATGTCTTGGTTGTGTGCTAGGCAATTGCCGGCCATGCGATGGATTGGTATGTCTGTTGAAAGAGACGCAAAAGGGCAGGCAGACAAAGTCAGAGACAATGTCAGAGTTGGGCGATATGCGATCTATGTTGACGAGGACTTGTTTGGAACCGCAACGGCACGGAGACTGCGCCAGCAAGGCGTTGCTATGGGCGTCGAGGCAGTATTGATGCAAGAGTCCCCTCCTACTCCTCTCTCAGTCGTGCAAATGGCCAAATGAGGTATCGTTTGAGCCAGAACGGCGGGGGGTCGAGGCGTGAATCTGGCGGTGAGGGGTGCCTTGGTGGAGAGTCTCGGGTCTGTCGCTGCGGATGCGTCGCTTCGGTTTGATGTTCGTTTGCAAGGCGGCCCTGCAAATGCTATCACCCTCGGGTCATGAGCAGGTGACCCGGTGCCCGGCTCGACAGGAGATTTGGATATCTATACCAAGAACAGGCTGGTTTGCACAGGCGTGAGGGCAGCTCAATGTCCAGATCGGATGGCTTGGTACCATGAGCCATATGGACTACTATGTAAGGCCTTGATCAGGAATGGAAAGGAGAAGCGGGCTGGGATGGACGATGGACGCGATAGTCGGCCAACCGTACAATTGAGTCCAGGATCGCTCGGTGCTGGCTGGTCTGGCTGCGGGCCTGACCAACGGCGACCTGCTTGCTGTGCTGTGCAGTGGATTTCGGGGCTGCTAGCTGCAGGGCCCAGAGCGATGGTCTCGCGATGCGTGCGTTGTCGGGCAAATAGCATCAGCTGGTGGTGTCATTGGCCTTGTCTGATGTCTGTTCCCTGCCCAGTTTGTCTGTCTGTCTGTCTGTCTGTCTGTGCCTTGACGCTTCCTTCCGTCCCATCGTCCGCTCAGGGACCTTCTGCAGTTGCCCTTGGGTACATGTTGTGGTCGTGCCTTCCTTCCCCTAGGTACCGTACCTATGCATTCATCCGCCCTTCCTCCTTCCTTCCACTCCTTCCACTACGTGTAGCTACGGTACCTGGCTGGGTACCTATTAATTGATGGGCCTACCTCAGCCCCCAATACACCGTGCCCCAATGTGCCTGCTCTTGTCATCCCCATCGCTGTTGCCCTTCCAGCGCATCCTGAATTCCTGGGCAGGCATGAGCTACCTGGGTAGCTTGTTACTGTAGATATGTACCTTCCCTGGTACATACGGGGTCAGCTCCACCATCCATATATCCATCCATTCGATAGCCCCCCCCTTCACTCCACCACGCCTCACGAGACGATGGCTCTTCGATCTTCCATCTCGTCATCCTCATCCACCAAGACCCAGATTCAGACCCAGATTCAGACCGCCATCCTGAGTTCTGGCATCAGCTCACGCCTGCTGCCCCATTTTCTCCATCACATCGTTGCCGTGACCTCCACCTTTCACTCGTCGCCCTCGCTGCAGCATCTGCCCTTTCGGCACCATCGCCTTGTGCCTGACTGGTCGATCGACTGTCGTCTCATGCAGGTGGGCCAGTCGACACCGCCTGCGCACCCCACGGCCGGCTTCCAGTTGGCTCGTCACCCGCATTGCCCTACTGTCGTGGCCTTCGCCCTCCGGACGCCCCCCCCCCCCTTGGAATCCCACGCATTCGGCCATTCCATCACCTTCCACAACTTATGAAGCCACATCTAATGGGCTGGCCACTGGGCGTTCTAGCTGCAAAAATCTGGATACACCCCCAAAGGGAACCATGTGCGCTTTCTTCCCACCGGTTTGCACCACTCGCACGTCCTCATCTAGGTACTCATGAGCATGTCACATCCATCCACCATGACGAAGTCTGTGGTCGCCTGCTCACGTCTCTTATCCCATGATAGTTTTATGACGAGCCCTCCCAAACAGTTGATATGCGTGTCTCAGGATCCCATCACAAAAGGTCACCGGTCGACGGCACCCTCAAACGAGCAGAGAAGCAGGTACTATGTACGCCATCTCGTCGATGGGCTTGGTTTCCATCTCAAGTTGGTGGACGCCCCACGCCTGTCCGTGGATGTTGTTGTGCCCACGTGAAGCCCATCCGCGCCGTAGCTCAACAGGGTGCCCCATCATCTCTCGTGATTGGTGCGTGCGGGCTTGTCAGTCCAGACGGCCGTCGCGGGAGGGAGGGGCAGCGGCCGGGACGATTCGATTCACACCAGGCTCATCCCGTCCAATCACCTTGCCATCTTGTCCTGGCCAGTGAGACGCCAGTCTCGACGAGGGCCCTTCGTCGACGAGGGCCCTTCGACCTCGAAGCGAGTGCGTCCATGGTCAACAGGAGAGAGTCGGCATTGGGCTGCTGCTTCAGGCTGCTCGAGGCCGGACAATGACCTGGAGGAGGAGGAGGCCCAGCGGGGTACTGGCATCAACACAATACAAAGCTGTGTCTCTCGGGGTAGACCTAGCTCGCTAGAGAGTCGTCTGGATGACGAGCGAGCGGTCTGGCCAGCAACGGCTTCAAGGCCCACCACTAATTATCACCAGCACCCGTTCAGTGGGTGGCCTTGGTGCCCACCAGTGAGCTTTGATCCGCCGAGCATGATCGACCACTCCACAGCGGCACCGCTGGTGATCACCTGCTGGTGCCACCGGTGCAGAACGGTGCCGTATTCGTGAGGGATTCCAGTGTTGTCTTACCACATTCTCTCACTGCTTCCTCACCAAAGGGTAAATGGGCGCCAACATCGAAAGACCACAAGGTGCTCGACATGCTTCTGGGGTGGGGGCGGGGCAGCCGCGATGATCGGAGGTGCAACTTCTCAATCATCAGACGAGAAGATCTGTATCGGGGACACAGCTTCATCCATCAAGACGAGTCAGCGCGAGACGCGAGTACGCCGGCTGATGCGCTGTACCCCTGGGTATACCGTACAAAAGCTCCGCTTTCTTGTCGGATAAAGAGACTGGCAACCTAGGACGCAACTTGCCGCCATTGACGCCGCTACGTTCTGCCACTCAAGCAGAGATAAACCTACCCTTGCAACGGCGCGGGACCAGGCTTCAGTTGCGAATCATGGATGCATCACGTCTGGTCCTGAATAGATTGATTTGGGGGATACATCGCTGCCCCCCGCGCCCTCTGGATATCGGCAGCTTCGTCACTGCTATAGGCGCCAGAATCTAGATTGACCCAGCTTCCCCTCCTGCGTCTGATCGGGATTCAGGCACTCTTCGTCCGCCATACTTCTGGTTGACCTCGCAATTCTAGTCCTCGCATCCCTTCCTGTGTCATGGGTGATACAGTATACCAAAAGTTGAAGCCCAGCCTACATGTACAGTCTCGATCGCTCCTTCGCCACCATGCTCGCCCGAGCCCTGCCCACTTGACCCCGCCATTCGACGCCATCATCGCAACCCCGCGATCAGGGGTTTTAATGGCGCAGCCAGAGCACCTGCATCGTCAGCACCTGCTGCTCCATTGGACGTAGGTCATCGAGCAAGCGCCCGGTGCTTCCCCTCCCAAGGTGGTTTTCAACTGAGCCTCCCTCTCTGTCTTTCGTCCACACTGGTCTTTGATCACTCAACATTGACCACGTTACCAGAGGGTTGCAACGTGCAAATGTGGCTTGAGCTTCACAAGTCAGGGCGGCAAGTGTCAGCTCGAAGCTCGGGGGGCATCAAAGCAACGTGACTCAGGGGTCCGGCAGTTGCGGCGGACTGGATTGGCCAGAGCTTGGGTAAGCTCTTGTCGATCGCGAGGGGGTCGGGGAAATATTCCGTGACGAGGCTGGGCATCCCAGCCGGATGTGCGGCGGCTCGGCGATGGGTCATGGGGGTGATGATGGAATGTGACAAGTTGACCGAGATGCTCCGTACACTGCTGGGCTCCTCTGGAACAGAATCAATGTTTCGAGACAAGTGCCATGATGTCGGTCTAGACTGGCGTTTCGAAAGCATTCTCTACTTCGTCCCTTAGGCGTGGGTTGAGCAATGCCTAAATAATGTGATGCGTGTGGTTCTATGTGATACTCCATCGCACGATGAGGTGAAGGTGTTTACACACGCTGTGGAAGGAAAGAATACTCCAGAAAGTCAACTTCATCATCAACCTGCCCCCTCTCAGCGTCGTGACTCATGAGGAAGTAAGTACGTGCAGCTTAAGATACATCGTGGCGCCTGTTAGTGGTTCTCTGGAGCTCTGAGCTTCATGAGACGGAGTCTGGAGGGACAGGTGCACAGGGTAAGGAGATGCCACGAGCAAGACACCATATCTACCCTCTCACCAGACCGGAAGATCCAGGTCGACCACGATGGGCTTGTTCATCTTCCTCCCGCCAACATGCGGGTAGCTCTTGGCCATGATGGCACAGTTCACAACACAGGTTTCCAACCGGCCCAGCCTCCCCGCCAACGCCTCGCCATCGCTCCGCGCCGACGACGGATCGCCTCCCAGTCCCCGCGTTCCAATATGCGGCATCGCGGCCCCCGGAACACCAGACTGCATCGCCGCCGTCGACGGCTGCGTCACCGCGTCGTCCCGCTCCGCCCAGGTGCCGCGCCCACCGTCGTTCCGAAGCGGTTTCCCGCCTCGCGACCCGAGACTGAGGATGCTCAGCTTCTTGCCCTCGGGCGCGGGATCGACCCACTGCTCCACGGACGTCTCCTTGAAGGCGACGTTGCCGCAGCTCAGGTCCCAGAGGACGCGTTCTGCGCCTCGCGCCTCGTGGACGTGGCCGCATGCCGCGAGGCGTGGGCGGACGCGCCAGAGGGCGCGGCGGAGGGCTTCGCAGCCGGCTGAGCGGCGGGCGGGCGATTCGTCACCGTGGGCGCGCGGCGGCGTGTGAATTATGACGACGTCGGCGTCGAGGGGGATGGCGTCCCAGAGGGACGGCAGGTCGGCGGCTGTGGTTGGGGTGAGGGGGTGGAGGGGGGAGGCATAGGTGAAGGCCGAGAACGAGCCGTGGAGGGAGGATAGGGGGGAGAAGGGGGAGCCAAAGGCTGTGAAAGTCGTGTGTGGCCCTTCTGGCGAGGAGAGGCGGATGGTGGTCGAGGCGTGGGCGAGGTAGGTGATCGATGGGGAGGATAGCAGGAGGTTGAGGCAGTCTTGGTGAGTGTGAGAGGAGTCGGCGAGCGAGGAGCCCCGACTGGCGACGAGCTTGGGATCAAGATTCAGGTCATGGTTTCCTGCGTAGCCATTCAGTCGTCGGCATAAGGCCAAGTTGAGCATGGAACCGCTGCTGGGGACAGCTGGAGACACCAACGGCAGCCCCAGACGCCGAGGTGATTCTGGAGACACAGGTTCATCCCTTCAGAATTCAGGAGGGCCAACGTACCTGCAACGACTATTTTGGATTCAAAGTCTGCCTTCTCTAACCACTGGACGACCCGAGACAACTGACCGAGGATTAGTTGCGGCGTTTCAGTCGACCCTCGCGTCCTGGCCCTGATTCAGGATGAGCTGATTCGCGTGCACACAACAAATACTGATGCCATCACATCCCGCAGGCTAAGCCCTCGAAGCTTGAAAACCATCCTTAAGTGTTTCGTACTCGGACGGCCGAGGCCTGGAACTGGGAAACAGACCTGGAGGAGGCCGCAGTCTTACCTCGGAATATGATCCCTGGTTCGTCAGGTCACCAGCATGGACGAGGACATCGCCACGGGGTAGGGCAGGTGTGTGATTGTGGGTGTCGGAGATGAGGACGAAGCGGGTACGACGGAGTGTTTCGGTTGACGATGACATGCTGAGTCTGAATCTAGGGCGTGAAGGCCAAGACAAGCCCGATATCGCAGGTTCCTTTCAATATAGGCTCTGGTAGGTGCGGCAGGCTGCTCTATGAGGCGAAGGCGTTCGGTATTCAGACTGCTTCGATTCCGGAATCTTGATTGATGACCTCATGTCAAGTGCCGATGTCATCTGTGGGCTGGTGCCTGCCTCTGCGCCGACTCGAATGGAAAGATGCGATGGCCTCTGGTCGTTCGTATTGTGGCTGGTGACGCCACAGGCTCGCTATTTTCACCCAGACAGGACGATCAGTCTACGTCGATATAGAATGGCCAATGGATAAATTTACGTGACAGAGGGTACGATGATGCCTACTGCTCCTGACCGAGGTCCTCTATTGGTGCGATATATCTGTCCTTCTTTATTCGTAAGGGCTGATTCAATCTGGTGCAAATGAGGCCATCGCCACCGGTCATTTCAGGACAATTGGCGGAGAGCAGCCGGGTGTAGGTAAGCACTGCTTGACGAAGACCAGGTCTGACTGGGGTCAAGTGCCGGGAAGTGGAGTTTCTAGGCCCTTCCTGGTACATGTAGAACGATGTCTACCAACCAAGTGCCTGACAAGAGAATGTCTCGGCGGCCACGTTTGAGACCGCCGGATTCACGGCTGTTTGCAGACAAGCCGCGATGGCCACTACGTGGTCCCTCGTCGCCGGTGCACCCGTGGTTAAGACCGTTTCCCATGGGCCACTTCCGCTGTTCATCAGGCTGAGACGACAGTGGAGGCATCTGATTCATGGCCCTGGTACGCAAATCCCTCCCAGAGGCAGCCCTGAACGGCCCCGAGGGGCCCCCGGGCGAGGCACCAGCCCCCCTCTCCGCCCCCCCAAGGCTCAGTGGACGCAGCGCTGGCGGGCATTGGTGGGTTCACGCACGGTACAGATAGGACGGGTTCCATCCGCATGAGCCGCTCATCTCCGGGTGTCTTGCTTTTTTTTTCACAGCGGCGGAGCGAGTGAGGTTGCTCATGAGGGGAATCGCAAGTAAGCATCATTGCCACACAAACAGTGCTGCAGCTGAGCCCCTCCTCATGCCCGTCACGGGTGCAGTGCGTTGAGCGCCGCCAGGACCACTGAAGAGGCTGCGATAGGACAATGCAGTGAGAGGAGCCACCTTGGCTGGAGGGTCTGCTGCTGCAATTGGCCTGGGGGCTGCAGAAGCGCTGCAGCGAATTGCTTCTGTGGGGAAAGAGGGGGAGACAAGATCACTTCTGCTGCGCAATGTGCATTGGCGAGACGCGGCCTTGTCTCTGGTTTCGACCTGGAACCTCTCTGACTTGAGGAAGAGAGAGAGAGAGAGAGAGAGAGAGAGAGAGAGAGAAGAGTT
>NW_009276927.1:217726-239821 GCF_000150675.1 Verticillium dahliae VdLs.17
GGAACAGAAAAAGGGAAGAAGCAAAGTGCTGATGTACAAATCCGGTCGGCATCGGGAAGACAAGATAACATGGTCATATTAAGGTCCAATCTCATTACTACCAATCCGTGGCATGTCGTCGCACCAGTTTGAAGCGCTCCGCCGTGACCCCCCCGGTGAGCCGCTCCCGAAGAAAGAGGGAAGGGATGGACCACCCACCCAAAACCAAAGGGCAAGAGGGGAGAGTGGGGTTGCACGCTAAAGCTGGCACGGCTGCATGGGATTGGGGAGTTGAATTGATCCCCACCTATTCCAGCCAATGACCGTGTCAGGTCGTGCCTGCTTCACCAACCCCCTTCCAAAAAAGACCCGACACTGGGGCGGGCACTGGCCTGCCAGGGGACCAGGACCAGGTCGTCCACGCCAAATTCCTCCACCACCTGCTGCTACCTGCTGCTGCTGCTCTCTCTCACCACTCGTTGCCCTGCTTGCTGCTGTCTCGTCTCTTCCTCTGCTCAGCGAACGTCGCTGGTCCCTGAAAGACAGACGCAAGCAGACAGACCACCAAACGCCAGCACGAATTGACCCTGTGCATCACCCGGCGTTCCCACGACTCTCGTTTACCAGCTCGACTCTTCTTCTCATGTTATCCATTTACAACTGCCGCCCAGCACCTTTTGGTACGCGCTGATCCCGAACCCAGCCATCAGGGGCACCGTCATCCATCGTCTCCGTCTCTCCTCGCTTCAGCGACCTCTTCTTCTTTGCCCGTCGGTGAAGGGGCCAAAAACGCTGGCCAGCACGCAGACCCGTTCCACTCCAGCACTAGTCTGCCAGTTAGCCTAGCTTCCACACAAGCCATTGTTCGTTGACGACCCGCGCTGCTGCCCTTGCTTGCTTGCCCCTTCATCATATCCCGCCTGCCAAACTCTCTCCACGACGACCGACGCCGAACATTCCTTCTTACGTTGCGTCTTCGTCGCCTCTCTGCTCAATTTTCCGCCGACCCGCCCCGCCGGATGACCACGACGCGTCTTCTCTCGCTACCGAGACTGAGAACCACGCCTTGCTGGATTATCGCGCTCGTCTGAGCTTGAGCATGACCACCATGGCGGGTGCTCCAGCCTCCACCGCAACCATCACCGCCACGACCAACAATAATGATGTCCAACAATGGGATTTTGCCTCTAACAACCATGTAGAGGTACGTCAACCTTGGCTGCCTTTCTTTCTGCTTTGTGGCCGCATGGTTAAATCTCTCCATGCGTGACGTCCCGTTGTTTGGGTCAGTAGCTGACTGAGAGATTCGCACAGGAATACTCCCAGGACACAGTTTCTCCCATACTCAGCGAATACGGTAGCCGGCCTGCGAATGGAAACGCCTCCGCCGGCTATGAATATGGCTTTGAGCCACTGCCACCCTCCCGAAAGAAACATTCCGTCGAAAATATGTCGTCTCTCAAGAACGCTCGATCTTGGGACAGGAGCAATCGCTCATCAGATGCTTCGACGAAGCCCACGTGGACCGACGACCTGAGTGCACCAAAGCGAGCCGGCACTGGCGACAAGCGAACCACAGCTGACCAGCCCTTGAAGCATTGGGACGACGAAAACTCAAAGTGGATCCATCGCGACAAACTGGCCAAGATCGAAAGCCGAGAGCTCCAAGCGGCTGGCATCTACCTTCCTCGATCCCGGGCAAGCAGCAAGGTGCGCAAGGGCCGAAGCGAAGAGCGTCACCAGGGCACCAAGAGGACGGCTTCAGCAGCGGCTGAGGACCGTGACCATTCTGTCCCAGCCAGCCGACACCGGAAGAACTCATCTGCTGCTGAGAACAGCCTGTCTGACAACCAGGCCCAGACACCCAGCTGGGACTTGCGACTTCCCGAGGAGATAGAGGCCGAAGGAGATCCTTACTGGACAAGTACCTCATCCAGGGCCGGCTCTAAAATTCCTGTGGCCAAAATGAGCCCTTTGCCGATTCCAGAAACCTTCATTGACCGCCACTCGCCTTCTACACGCAGGCAGAGTGATGTCCCACGCGAAACCGAGTCGATTGCGTATCCCAAAACGAGGTCGAGAGCTGGTAGCATCAATGCTCTCGCCGAGCCTGCTGCAGCTGGGACGCTGCAGCCAGCCAAGCGATCCGCTACCGATGTCTCGCCCAGGAAGACGACTCCGACTGCTAGGAAGACATCTGCCCCTATCAAGTCGAACGGCTCCGTGAGCGGGCGGCCACGAACGCGTGGCGGTCCTAACAAAGACTCCACAAGCAGCACCGGCACGACTCGCCCTTCGACAAGGTCGGGCGAACTATCACCGGGCAACAGGGCGCCAGAGGGAGAACCGCCCTGGATGATTGGAAGCTACAAGCCTGACCCTCGCTTGCCACCCGATCAACAATTGCTGCCCACAGTCGCGCGACGGCTTCAGCAAGAGAAATGGGAGAAGGAGGGCAAGTTCGGCAGTGTCTACGACAAGGAGTTTCGACCGATGACAGATGACGCTCTTCTGAGCCCCCCTGTGCCAGGCCCCAGCGGCGCGCAAGAAGAGGAGAAGCAGCCGCAGGAACAGTCCGACGAGTGGCCGCTCAAACCAATAGAGAGCAAAAGCCCGACTTTGAAGCAAGGCACTTCATACTCGACGATACCCAAAATCTCTGACAAGCCTCAGGTCAGCCCGCTGCCGAGCCCGCGGACGCCCGGACCCGTACCACAGTCGCCCCCTACAGCACAGCTACAACCTGCGAGGGTGCCGGACGCCTCAGCGGAGAACGACGACGTGGGGCAGAAGAAGGGGGGCTGCGGGTGCTGCATCATCATGTGATCCATCCGTTGCGGCTGTGGATGGGGTGGATGATGGGCACAACCCTTTTACGACGTTATGACTTTCCTTTTCTTTCCTTTGATTCAAGCCTTGTATGTTACCTCAACAACACTTCATCAAGCCGGCCGCCGAGCCGAGACAACAAGCCTAGCGAGGACTTGGTTTCCTTTACGGTTCCTGGGGGGTTTAGCCGACCATCGTCATTCCCTGAGCAAGTACAGGACAATGGCCGTGTGCCTGAGCAAGTACGGGACAACGGCACGGCCAGTCCATCGGTTTCCCAATCCGAAATTCGACACTCCCCAGCCCACAAGACAGAATCTGTACAAGTATAGAATTACTCCTAGTCTCTCCTTTTCTGCTTCACGGCGTCACGCATCAGCGTCTGCTACTCGTTTTCCTTGCTGTTTTTGGGGCAAGCCTTCATTGTCTTTGCATTATCCCCGACGACTCAGTTTGGGACCCTCTTTACAAATAAACCCCTTTAGTCGATGAGCTTGTTCGTTTTTTTTTTCTTCTTCAAAAGGGGAGGATTGGTTGGATGGTTAGAAGAATCTGGAAGAAGGGGAGGAAGAAGGGACGAGACGGTGCGACACGGGGAGGCTATCCATCCATCTAGGCGATTTGACTTCCTGATACCCCCTTGATTCTTGCGCGCTGGTCCTCGATGCCTGGCTGCGCCTGTTTTGCCAATTGGAGAGCGGGGACAGTCAGATAGAAATACAAGAGTTCTACAATCTGAGCATGCCGCTTGTGCCTTGGCCGAGACTCGACAACGATGGCTGCTCACAACTAAGAGAGCTGCAAAACTGCAATCTATGTCCCTAAGAAGACGCCAAGTCAGTCTGTCATCTCACAGCCAATCCCACCTCCCAAAGCAGGAAAAAAAAGTGTGATCGAACACCGAAGTGAACGATCTGGATGAGTTGACCACAGCAGGGCTCGAACCTGCAATCTCCTGATGCACTACAGCTACCGTCATTTCTGAACAGTGATGCTGATCGTAGTCAGACGCCTTGCCATTGGGCCATGCGGCCGACTTGATGAAAACCCCTCGCCGGCGGGGACGCTCATAATCGTTCATCGTGGGAGGCCGACAAGGTGTGGACTCGCAGTGTGGATGCTGTGGAGGCGAAGAGGTTGACTAGCCCTAGTCTTCTGGGGGGTCTTTGGAACTTCAACATGCTGAGGCGGGACGGGAGGGGCAGTATGCGTTGTAGTTTGTATAGGGGCAAGCAGACGGCAGTCCATTTTTTGTGCTTCGAGTTCTTTTCTCTCCTTTGTGACGAGCTGTATGACATCCCGTGGACCATGCCGGGCGAGCGAGGACCTCACATGTGGCAAAACACCACGCACGTATGAATGCACACACACGTGAAAGCAGTGATATTCAACCCTAGATAGCTACAAGAAGCCGCGCCTGTCTGCAATGTCCATCTGCTCATGCCTGGTTTTTGCATTTTGCCGTCCCAAAACACCTGGCTTGTCTAGTTGTTTTTTGGTATCTGTTTCGATATACACCTACACGCACAATATCGTCCCCCAGCTAGAAAAGAGAAAAGAAAAGGAGACCACGGGAAGGGCGGACAAAGACCATCCTAATCCCCCGACTCTCGGTCCTCGCAAGGACGTGAACTGTTTGTGGACAGGGACCCTGTCCTACGTCGAAAATACTCATCGCCTAGTCCACTGCCCGTGTTGGATCGGAGCCCCGTGATCCGTCATGGATAGACCTGCCCCAAACCATCCAACCCATCCCACCCCTTTCCCGACCTGCCAATATCCTTTGGGGCAGCATATTCAACCGTAACCGCTTGCCCGACAGACGAGCCTTCTCATTGCGTGTTGTACAGCACGCTTGCCTTTTCTGCAGCTGCATCAGTAACACCGCGCGCACCTGTTGTTCTGTACCATAACCAGCCAGATCAGCGCACTTCCTCCGGTTCAACTTCTTCCCGGAATCGAATGCCGCCGTCGACCTGCACCGCCTGGTTAACCCACTCGTTCGCTAGCACTTTGTCAAGCGTCCAGCGAGTTCTGGCCCTCATGAGTAGGCCTTCGGTAATTTCCATTGCGCCCACAAGGCCTTTCTCGCGGAACTTTGCAATACTGGCATCATGGTCACCATCGTCACCGGCATACTCAATCCAGCGCCACTCGGCGCGGGCTATCCTATGGCTCGTCCTGCTACGCATGCGATGGGCATCGGCTCCGGAGCCGGGCAAAGGATCGAACGGCAGACGCGACTCGAGGAGTGCATACAGGAGTACGCCCAGCGACCAGGCATCCGTAGCACGACCATCGTAAGGCAGACCCATGATCACCTCGGGCGCGGCGTAGTCTTCTGAGCCGCAGCGCGTCTCGAGCTTTTCGTCATCGGCGATGCGGCGGGACAGTCCGAGATCACCTAATGTGATGACCGAGTAAGGATACGTGACCCAGTCTATCGAATCATCCGCAAGCTCGGCGGGAGATGGGTTCACGAGAACATCTATGAATCATGTTAGCAAGCCATTTTATGTAGACTGTATGTGACACGCACTCTCGAGCTTGATGTCTCGGTGACATATCCGTCGCTCATGCAGATATTTGACCGCACCCACCAACTCGGCAAACATCCTTCGAAGCAACGACGGCTTGAGCACCTCTCGGTGGCCTGTGGCTACATCGAACAGATCACCGCCAGGGCAGTGACTGAGCACAAGAACGGCTCGCGTGGGCTCGATGGCCCACGCCTTCAGGCGAACCAGTGAAGGATGGTCAATGCTTTGCATGATCTCCAACTCGCGCTTGAGACTCATCTCGATACGCTCCTCGCTCGCACCACCTCTGGGTCCATGCTCGCACACCTTTACTGCGACCAGGGTTTTTCTGGGAAGCTGGGTGTGTTCAAGCGTTGAAGTCTCAGACTGCGCTGTGTTCGATGCGTCGTCTTCATCGGCACCCATTTGACTCGTTGCCAGCATGACACGGCTGAAAGTGCCCTGACCCAGTAGCTTGACGGCCATCCATCTTCGTTTCTTTCCATCATTTCGACCGTAACCCTCGAAGCACTCAGCTTGGGGTTTGGATTTACTGCCGGCGGACGAATCGCTTTTAGACGACTCACTGGGGGGCGGGGTAGGAGGTTGAGCCACTGTCTGTGCAAGGCCTCGGGACTCGGCCAAGTTTACCTCGCGCTTGATATGCGGCTCAGCAGCCTCCGCAGTCTCTTCCGGCTTAACATGGGAGCCTGAGACTGTGACATGCCGCCTCGGTATTGACGACGGCTCTGGTATGTATTCGCTGACACTTCGGTTACGTCCATGTTGTGGGCCAGTGTGGCTCGACGCGCCGGCCTTGCCTTCAGTACCGTCGGGTCCGAGGCCAGCATACACTTTTCGCTTCGAAGCGTTGGCAAGGGCCGCCGCTATTGACTCGCCTGATGCAGAGACCAGGACGGAGTCGGGCGTAGGGTTAGGCATTAGTTCGCGGGACGGAGGTCGAGCGCTGAGAAGTTTCCAAGGACCGGGGGAGTCTCCGGACAGGAGAGGAGACGGCAAGGGCGTAACGTCTCCAAGGGCGGATATGACAGGGCTCGGAACGCAAGAAACTGGCGTCGAAGGGTTGCCAAACGCGTTTGCGATGGCCCTTTTGGTACTCGGTGTCCTGGAGACTGGCTTCAAGCTTGAGGAAAATGGTTCGTGATACGAGTTGAGGCTTTCGCGGCCAGAGGAGACAGCCTTGCTACCGCGTGACTCGATATTGATAGGGGCAGTCGGTCGAACGTCAGTCGCGATCCGAAGAGAGCTGTGACCAGCAGCAGTACTGAAACCGTTGCCAGAGTCCTGTGTCGAGAATTCGGGAGGAGGCGGCGAGGGACTTATGGTGTGGTCGTCGAACTGAATGCGGGGGTTCGAAGAAAAAGAGGCCGGATTGTCGATACTCGGAGTGGCATTGTGTGATGTGAATTTGGGCACAAAGGGCTGTTTAACGGCAGGGATTGAGGTATTGTCCGATGTGTTTTCTGGTGTTGAACGTGTCGGCAAAGGCTGGCTTGAACCGGTGTACATGGTCGTTTGTTACGAGTCGAGTCGTCGTAGATTTCGAGTCGTCTCGAGGAAGAGCTCAAAGCGATTTGTCGCGAAGGTACAGGTCGGCGACGATGTTGAGCTTGTGGAGCGGAGGGGGAGGGGTGGCAAGGCCAGGTGATCCGCGACGGCGGCGCAGCACGGGCGACGGAAGCTAGCCTCCTGTTTGAGAGCAAGACAGCAGGCCTAGGTCAGTCTCTGAGATGGTCCCAATAATAGAATCTGTAGCAAACAAGGAGATCGCGAGGGACCTTGCTGGACTTACCGACGTCCTTGGGGATGCAGTCAAGTCAATGACAGACCCTTGGCTGAGAAAGGAAAAGCCAGACAACCACCGAAGGGTCAAAAAAAAGGAGGGAAGGAGGGGCGCGTGTTGTTGGCTACTGATGCAACATGAAAGGCGTCGGTTGTAGGGCGGACTGGGCTGTGCTCCTATGCTCTGTGTCGGGGCTGGTGTTGAGACAGCGGGCCGGGCGGGGAGCTGAGGCGCGGCAAAGCGCAAAAGAGATGACCGATGGGGGCGGGTTAGAGGGTCCGAGATGCAGGAAAGATGAATGTGCGTCTTGGGGGGATATCTGACGGAGCCGAGCTAGCTGCGAGTCGGCGGCGAGTGACGTCTTTGTCGTGGGAAGAGCGACAGCGAAAGCGACGGCGGCAGCAACGTGAGAGAGAGGTGAGAGAAAGACTTGTCGATGGCGCCCCCAGACCCTGTGGTTGGCGGCGCTGGGTTGACAGAGGAGTGGTCACGTTCAGACCTGTGTGATTGAATGAGTAATTGAACCAGAAGGGCTAGACTTTGAGTCCAGGCGCAATAGCGCAGGGCCAAAAGGGGACGATTGTAGGGATGTTGCGACGGGAGGATGAAAGGATGGGGCGCCTTTGTTAATGAAGCAAGGTAAGGAGGTACCTGAGATAGGTAGGTAGGTACCTAGGTAGGTAGGCAGGTGCTATTACAGGGAACATGAAAGGGTTTAGGCCCCCCCCTTGCTGATGGGATGACCTGGATGTCAAGCCACGGCAAGTCGAGTACATGTACAGTAAGGTAGAGGAAGTGGGCAAATGAAGGCAAAGAAGAAGGGCAAAGTCGGAAGGAATTGTGGAGGGGGCAGATGAGTCGACAAACAGACAGGCAGACAGACGAGACCGGCGACCCTGTTGGCAAGCAGCAAGATAAGGTACCCTCCTCGTTCTTGAATCTTGCAGCAGTGATGGGGGGCGTCTGAGATGGCCCAAGAGTCTCCCCTCACACAGGTACATGTACCTCACTCACAGACAGCGCAGCAAGGTGCTACGAGATAGGAAGGGGCAAGGGGTGCTGCCCGCCCCACATTTCTTCATCGAAACAATTTGTGCGGGGCGCTCGTTGTGCTTTCCCATTGGCTCTCGTTTTGGTGGTGGTGGTCGATGGCACAACATCTCTACGTCGTAAGGCTGGAATTGCGGTCGCCTTTTCGATTCCCATGTTTGCCGATGCGACTTCATCAAGACGCTCCTCCTTCAAGATCGATTCTGTTGGAATTCGAGCTCCTGCGATCTGTGACGTGTATCGAAGTGGGATCGTTCGCACACTCGAGGCCTATCCACGATGCTAGCGCCAGCTACCCCGCTGCCAAAGAGAAGTGGAAGAGAGGGTCGTGAAAGGGAAGGCACGTTCGCGACTCAGACTAGACCGGAAGCCAAATGGAGAAAGCCGCGCTAGACTAGTACCTGCCTCGAAGCTCATCTCCCGCATACGGCACTGCCCTTGCCGGCATGCCGTCAAGTACCTGTCGACTGGGTCAAGACGCAAGAGACACCACTCGGTTTTAGCGACCCACTGCACCGGCGACGCTCCCAGTGAGCTCGCTGGGGCTCGAATATTACGTTACAGCGCAGCATGCCCAGCCAGTCACCGTCCCCAGACCAGGAACGCCCGATTATCATTGGGCAGGAACTGTCCGTTTTCATGGTTGCTTCCTCACCTGCCACCCTCGCCGCTGCCGTCAGCGAACGCTTGCAGGAAGGACCAAGGACTTGTTCACTCGGTGGAGGTACATGTAGGTGGGTGGGTTGGTGGGTAACCCAAGGCAGCCAGAAGTCCATGACAGTGGTGCAGTGCAGTGCGCTCCCCTCTCTGACCTGTCAATTTCCTCCCGCCCATCGTGAATCACTGGCAGTTCCTTCCCGAGGCGACGGAATGCCAATCCGGGCAAGAGGACCCGTCGCAGTTTTGTTCAATAATGGGGGCCCCTTGCCCATCGCTGCCCCTCTGGCGGCACCACCGAGTTGTGCATGTCCTACGTCATCGAGATACGTTGGGTTACTGTACTGATGGCTATTCCGTCCTGAACGACCACCTTCAAGCGGCTCTGGCTGTCCTTGCAGCACCACCATAAGCATTGCGGACCCGGGACCTTCGAACACGTACATGCCTGGACAGCAGATCACTATCGAGATGCATGACAACCAAGCACAATCAACCTCACAGTGGATTCTTTCGTGGGAGCAAGCGAAAGCTGCTTCAACAATCAACAGCAAGCCAGCGGGAAGCGTCGCAGAATTTGGGCATCAATACTACCCTTGATAGACGCGTATCCTGGGTCTCGATGTTGTCACCAAGGATGTCCTCCTTCCACCGACATTGCTTCGTTGCCCTCTGGTGGTGGGCGCCTGGTCACGAAATGACAGGCACGGCAAACCCATACAGTTGATTCCAGGTACATATCATTGTCGGCCCTCCTAACATGCCGCCTCGATCGCCTTGCACTCATCTTAATGGCATAGCTGTACAGCTATGATTGCCTCCAGCAAGCAATCAATGTCTACGTAAACGATTTACCCCTTTGTCTGCATTCGAGAAAGACAACCGTCCCTTGGCACGCCGTTTTGAAGTGTGTTGATCAACTTTCCATCCCACTTCGCTTCAGGTGAGGTGAGTCTTCTGAACCATACGAAAGCATGCCTTGTGCTGATTGTTCTCTATAGCTTCATGGAATCCCCGGCCGAAAACTGTAGGTTGAGTCTGTACCTATCCCAGCCATGTCGACTTGAGTTTCTGTCCTGCCGCTGCTGTTTGATACCCCACCTGATGCTTCATGAGCTGCCACATCAACCCACGGTACTGTATTGGGGTAGACGGGGGCAAAGGCTCCCTCGCCTTCATGCATGCAGTTCGCTGAGACTAGCCAGTCCAGCTGCGGCTCTTCGAAGTCTTCGTCCACCCATAGCCACACAGGCAACTCTTCCCTTTCAGTGTCTCCCAAGTCACTTTCGCCATTAGCATCGTCCTCGGTCACGAAGCCCTTGGAAAGAGATGCCGACTTCTCAGCGAAGGCTGCGACTCGGCGCATGCGATATTCATGAATCTTGTTCGCTTTGCTCGACTTCCCTGTCTCCGCCAGCAAGTTTTCCAGGTTCCCTAGCGCTGTCATGGAGAGCCGCTCGTCAGCGTTTGACGTCAATGCCATTTTTACTGCCATTTCAAACGAGGCGATCGCTGCTGCTATGTTGCCAATGTGGTAATACTTTACCCCAAGCTCAAGGTGGATTGCTGCTGTCTGTTCGTCTGTCAAGGCATACGCATTCATGTGGCCGGTCAGGATGGCAACCGCCTCGTCTAGCCTGCCTTGACGCTCCTCACACGCTGCAAGAATGCCAGCATGCGACAGGGCCAACTCACCAATCCACGGGTGCCGCTTCCCCGAGGCAGCAGCCCGGGCGAGATGCGTCGTTATCATTCCCGCACAATCCTCCGGCCCTCGACGAGAGAACACGCAGTCGAGGTAGTCGCTGTATAACAGATGGGTCAGGAAATTGGCAGGTCCTGTTCGTTCCTCAATGTCCGGCAACAGGAAGGCATACAGCCTCATCGACAATTCGTAGTAATCGGAAAGGTTGGTGGCACTCAAGCTCCTCCATATTTGTGCCAAGACGTGATGCTGACCGAGGACGATGGGCATCAAGCCGGCGAGGTAATCAAGCACTAGACGCAACAAATCATGTTTGTGGTGACGGTCGAGATACCATAGTAGGCAGACTGTACGTGCCACGAAGTCAGGGCTCTCAGCTGCCACAATCTCTTTCAGTGACTCAAACGATGGACCAAGGACGCTGTTGATATCGATCTGATCACCTCGCATCATACATCGATTGACGAGGGCGAAACTGGCGATGACCCTTTCAAAAAGCTCGTTGCTGCGGTCTCCATTGCAGAGAAGACTGCTGCCACAGTCGACGTTGTACTCACAGAACCAGGCCCCCGATGAGAATGATCCATCAACATAAACGCGGAAGAGACCCAGAATCTTTTCAACGCCGTACAAATCCGATGAAGAGTTGAGGGCTTGGTTAGGAGCTGGCGACGGGGTTCGACAGGTGACTTCCCGAGCGGTCTGACCGTTGGGCTTGTGTCCGGCGCGAAGTTTCGCGACCAGTGCAGGGTTGCGTTTGACATAGCGTTTGATGTTTTCAAAATCAACAAGTTGGCCGCGGATCCTGAACTCGGTAGGTCTATTCAGCGCATCTCGATCTCTTTTGAGAATGAGGATGGCGAGCACTTCATCTCCCTTCAACTTTTTGTCGAGGCCCCATTTCCATATACGCGACTTGTACATCTTGACCCTAATCGACGCGTATGAGCGAGGGCATACAAGGATCCACGTGGAACATGTACGACTTACGTGGCTACGAAATGGTAGTCCCTTTCCATGATCTCCATGACCTCTCTCAGGGATTTCTTCTCCTCCTGGTACAGTCTTGTGATAAGAGGTCTTTTGGTTTCCCACACTTCCATTGGGACTCGCTTGCGCATTTTCGATTGCAAGGCTTGGTTTTCTGAATTATCGCCATCAGAAACAGAGGAGGGTACCTTTCCTTTGGCGGAGAAATCAGTTGCCTTCATAGCTGTGGTTGAGCGTGGCAGTCAGCTCGCGGTGGGGACGGTCGTCATTCAGCACACTTTGTCGCACTCAATCAAAGTCGGGCTAGATGTTTGAGCCTGTAGGACACAGTCAGGATGGGTGGGCAATGGTCGAAGATATGAGGGACAGGGCGGAGGGATGAGATGAAGTGCACAAACTCACTTGCATCACCTCAGCCCAGTCAATCATCGACCAGGGGCCCAAGTGCGAGCTCACACAGTATGAGGACTCTGTTGAGTATGCTCTTCTGCCTAGTTCTGGCAGCTCACGTTGATACATCCACAACTCTTCTTGATGTGCTGCGGAAGGATGCAACGCGGACATTTCACTCGCAGGACAGCGGCTGCAAACAACGAAACCCAACCTTTCGAAACCAATCAACAGCCACCCGGTGGCATGGGCTCCCAGCGTGCCCCTGCCAGCAAAGGGGCACACCCATCAGGGATGTGTCTTACGGCCGGAATCCTGGCGGCTTGGGTTAGTGGGGTTGTCTATGGGGATCACGACCAGGTTGGAGTGGAGGTAGGCCTGGCTTGAGCCAGTTGTTCGCCCACCCTCCCACGATCGAGCGACGAAACTCTGCACCCACCCATTCACCCCAAGCAACCTCTGCCGTACCAGGACATCACCTCTACCATCTGCATTTCGGTTGAATATCTCCTCGAACTTACAGTTACTGGATACCACACAAAGCTCATATTGTGTGGCACTGGGTCACCGGTCGTCTGTTTAGAACTGGTAGACAATCTGCCCTTTTGTTACTCTATATCTGCCTTTGTCAGCCTTATCATCATGGCCCAGTCAGACACATATGGACACTCAAAACGATTAGTCCACGGGAGCCGGAGTCACGCTCGAGAAACAACGGCCATGCTCCCAAAGCATCTTCGCACGGCCTAGCTAGTTGAAACGGCCCTTTTCACCACCTGTCCCATTAACTGACGAGCTTGGGACCAAACCATCAAATTTGGAGGCCTCAACGGAGGCCGCGTTGCAGCCACCCTCACATATTGCACATACTACGAACACCCACATTGCCGAAGGCGGATACATCGTTGTTTTGCTGTATCTGCACCAGGTCGCAACCGCTAATCTGAAGAAGTAATAATCTTCACTACGACGAAGTCTGGGTCATTACGGCGAGCGGCTGTCCCTTTGTCTTCGCAACACCACCTCAGTGTGTTTTTGTAGCGGCCGGCGTACCCCACGTTTCTTACGGATCGTCCTCATGTGTTTCTACTGACTGACATGCGTCCTGGCACGCTCGCGTGCCGCGGTGTGCCGGAAGTAGGCAGCACGGCCGCATTCCAGGAACAAGTTCTTAATACACAACGGTCGACCTTTGCGCCCACCACGGACTCCTCGTCAGAGCTCCGGGGACGCAGAATTAGATCCACGCTGTGACGGAAACTGCACCCTGTCAGGTGCGTCAGGCATTTCATGGAGGTCAGGGTGTGAGTCAAGCTTGTTAATTAGCCCATTTGCCTACGCCCTGCCAGCTTAACCCCGAGTTAGCAGCGTACGGGCTGCAGAACACATTAGAATTCAACGATATGAAGACACTGACATGGCCCAAGACCAGCTGTCAGCCCTAAGCAAGGCTTGTCAACTTCGACACCCTCCACTACCTTCGGGCAGTCCACCGATGCTTGTTGTCCATGCAGGTTGTGGGGCTTCAGGCGGCTAGCCTGTTGGGTAGGAGGAAGGCCTCGGTGACCAGAACGGGCTCTCTGGTTCACCCACGAACATCATGCTGATTGAAAAGCAGCCGAATCATGATGGACAAAAATAATCGCTTACGCCTGGTGCGTCTTCAGAGTGTTACATGGTGCTCACTGCCATTGTGGATAAGGAACCGCAATCAGGGGGCTCACGAGTCGGGCACATGAGCATTACCACGACAAGACTCACTTCACCTCAGAGGGATCTTATGGACCAGCCGCAGGCGACAGCGACTCGTTGTTCTTGCAACTACTGTCCAATACTGGTTGCTGCCGTTACAGGTGTAAAACTTAACACTAGAGTGAGATTTGGCATGGTCTCTACGGGCCATCTAAGCTACATGGCACAACATGCTAGCCAGCCCGCGAAGACTCGTCGGCAAGATCCGCCGTCCTCTTGACGCTCTTTAGTTGCTAGTGGCGCGTTATGCGTTAGTTTCCGCACATCGGCCTGTCTCATTTTCACCCGACGTAGCCTCCCTTGCTGATCCACGAGCTGCACTTGTTCGGCTGCCAGCTCGGAAGACGGCCAATCGCCATCGCAACTGAATTGATGTCGCCCAGTCTTCATTGGTCTACAGAAACCAATTCCTTGAACAAAGTCACATCCATTGCCCTGGATACACATGACGAAGGCTGATCCATGACCTTTAGAGGTTCGATGCCGTCTTGACATCGACATTCAGAACTTGTTCTGGGGCAAATGGGTCTTCCGTCATTAGCTGTCAGACTTCTCAAGATTCGTCTGTATATCAGGAGCTTTATTCTCTTGTGGTGCATGCCGTCAAGATGCCGCATCAGTTGCAAACCCCGATCGCTCTGACTCCTGGCGGAAGCAACTTCTTGTACGTACAGACTGACACGCTTACTGCGGAAGAGAGGCGCTACCATTTACTCTTACGAAAACTTAACCTTAACACCGTGAGTATAGTTCTGCACGTTATTCGGAGCTTACTGATACAGATAACTGTCAGGCAGCTGCTCTTGATATACCACAAATATCCATGGATCCCAATGACCCCCGTGCGGGCAACTCAACGGTTGACTTAAACTCTGAACAGAAAGGGAAGGGTCAGGAACGCCCACCCATAATATTCGACGGCCTTCTTCCCCGGATCGAGACTCGTGGGCAGAGCAGAATTTCCTCCACCAAGAGCGGCAAGAAGGAGGACGACATCAGCAGACCACATGATCGCGTCCATCATGATGAGATCGTCAGTTTGAGCGATGCAGCAAAGCGTTCTGAACCAACAGCAGTTGACGACACTGTAGCCTTCCCAACTTCACA
The DNA here is from genome assembly GCF_000150675.1 of Verticillium dahliae VdLs.17. Taxonomy (NCBI): domain Eukaryota; kingdom Fungi; phylum Ascomycota; class Sordariomycetes; order Glomerellales; family Plectosphaerellaceae; genus Verticillium; species Verticillium dahliae. The sequence continues at coordinate 232,509 of NW_009276927.1, forward strand.
CCCGGAGAACCAATATTAGAGGAAGCGGAACAAGTTGGCGACTAAGAAGCTTGTTCAAGGCCGCCGCAAACAGTGCCATCATACCATCTCTCGGCTATCTCACCAGATTATCAACATGGCTTGTTCTCGAACTTGGAATTACTCCATATGTATGTGTTGACTGCAAATGGCAGTGATGGATGGACCTGGCCATGAAATAGCAAAGCACAAAATCTCATCAAGGTGGGACACGAGAAAACTGCTCGCCTCAACTTCAATTGCAGCTTTTCTATTACAGCCCGCATCAATCGACGAAAACTCCAGCAGTCTGGTTTCGCAATTGCGTCGCAAAGCGACGGGTCAAAAGCATGAGAGGTCCGGGCCAGACTGGAAGAGTCCAAGCAGGGCAGCAGAACATGGCCGCCGGTCGAAACGGGGCAGCCGGCGATGACTCGGCGATGCAACATGGCACCCTGGCTCTCCCCTCCGATGTTTCTGGGTCTGCCCCCGTCGTCTCAGTGGGCTGTCGCACGAACAAATCCTGATGCAATGGAACCGGCCCCCACAACCCGGGTTGTAAAGTCACCCAAAACAGCAGTGTTTCTGGAATGGCCACATGTACACACTTGCTCCCAGTGAGCGAGGGTCAGGCGGTGACGATTAACAGCGAGCGACATCAACTCACGACGAGGGACCCTTGCACAAAGCCAGCAGCAACTGGCTGTCCATTTCCAAGCTGTCATTGATGCTGCCTACCAGAATGATTGTGACAATCGTGCAGCCCACGGCGCACCGCTAAGCAAACAGCCAAGTGATGCGCAACCCAAAGATGGCCGCACAGTAATACGAGTCAACCGGGCTGACTGTGCGGGCGAGCGTTCAAAGCTCTGAGCATGTCTTCCTAAGGACTGGATCCTTGCAAATCGACTCACACTGACCATGCGCCCCCCTCGACAACTCGTTTGACAGAGCTTCCACGTAGCCGTTAATTCATCGTCATTGTGCAAGGTGGGAGGTTCTATTTCTCTACGACATGCCCAGGCCTGGACCGTATGACAACCAGAGACGCGGCTTGGTGTCTTTGGCCTTCGACTACACGCCATCCATAGAAAAGGGCGTACCGACAACTTAGCTACATCTTTCGAGGCGAACGTTTGCATCTCGAACGGAGACCCTTTCGGCGCGTCTCCCGAGCCCGCCCTCTCTTTTCTCTTGTCGAGCAAGTCGCTCGCCGGAGCCCCAAGGGCCAGTACCATGTAGACCCAGAATACCAACTGTTCAGCGTTCGAGGCAGGGGCAAGACGGAAATGATCCCCACATGTTGAATTGAGCAAGGGTTCCTAATTATCCCTAAAGAGTACATGTTGAGTTCCTCACGTCTTCTTTTCCTTCTGCGCCGGCAGTACAGCACAGCAAACATGGATCTCAACGGGGCTCACTGGAGGATCGGACTTGCCGGACCATCAGGTTACCCTATTCATCCTTCACAGCAGCGAACGCGCGGCACTCGGAGCCGGTCTATCGTGGCTGTCTGCATGGGCCCTTGAGACGTGTGTGTTGAACAAACATACCTGATTTTTGCCGCATCTCTCAGCTGAGGAGCCTAGATTGTTACCCATGGGCAGTGTATATGCCATAGTATATCACTTGTCACACAGGGGAAGTGGTCTGAACATGTCGACGTCTGATCTGATTTGGTGGTAGAACTGAGCATTTGGCCGATGTGCATTCGCATACAAATGCACCTCGCGAAACAAAAGCAACAACGATTGTGCCTCATTCCCGGTAGCCGAGTCGAAGCGCCAGCGCAATGTCACATCTGCTACAGGAGGCGATGGCGGTCCAGAAGCCGAGTGGCCGGGTCTTGTGGTCCATTCTTCCCTGAACCCTGTAATATTGCTGTCGACTATTGCTTTGGGTGTTGATATCAAGCGTCCCACAGGGTGTCCAGGCGCTGCTGGGACTCTCGATGGAGATGGGTTAAACGTACGCAGATCGAGTCACTGTTGTTACTTTGGTGGGTGATCTTGATTAGATGGCACGAAAAAGCAGCACATGGTTTGCCATCATTTGGTCTCTCACTGACAACACGCCAAGCCCAAAGGCCCGAATCTGTGTGAACTCTGCAGAGATATACGCCATCTTGAGTCACATTCGGCAGCGGGGGCTTGCGGTGTCTCCCTCCGCCTCTCCGTCCTTGTGCAGAACAGCGATTCTGTACAATTATCCCTTCCTCGTTGGGTGGGGGCTAAATGAAGATTTCCCACGCATGTAGCTTGGGAAAGCTGCAACCATAATTATGTTTTGCTGCTCCCCTCGTCGGTCAACACCGAAAATCGAGGGGAAGCTGAAGATCCACGACGGAACGGGCGCTGCTGTTTCGCCGGCTTTACGACCAGCGCAGGAAAGGCCTCTGGAAGATGCTAAGGAGTCTTCATGAGATTGGTATCGCCCGGGACCACACCGTCTGCCCCCGTGGGTATACCTATTGACTCATCACGAGGATTCTTTGCGTCAAGGCCAATCCAAGGAAAATGTCACTGGGCTGCCCGCATTGCGCTGGACACGGGTCATCCACGGAGTCAGATATGATTTCTAGTGGATGAGGTTCTTTCGCCTGTCAAAATCAGGCCCTCCCCTTTCGCCCGGCCCCCTACTTGCTACACAAGACCAGGTGCGATAGGCCAAAACTGACAGGATTCAGATGCTGGTCGGTAGGTGCGCGTAACTCTGTACCACAGCTTGCCATGGCGATGAGACAAGCCACCATTGCCTCGCTGCTCGTGTCTCGACATTCTCGATTGGTGACAGCAGCACAGTGCAGTTGTCCAGCGGGTAGCGATGAGGGTCATGTTTGGGCCAGGACCCAAGAAAAGTGACAGGTATGTCAACTGGGTTCATGAGCCCAGACCCACCGCAACAAGCCCTTACATGTAGGTCGCCGTGGTCATGGTAGCGGCCGATGACGGGCGTCCGGGGAGGATGGAGCAGCGACGAGGAAGAGAAAGAGGAAAGATGCAAGTGAGGCCGTCCGAGTGACTTCAGACACGTAGGTCCCTGCTGGGACTTGTTGATGAAGTCTGTTGGTGAGTCTGGCGATTGTCTGGTTTGTCGAAGCTGAGCTTTTGCTCGCTTCAGCCTGCTGACGCTCGACTGGGGTGGTGACGCGGCGGATGTCTGTCTGTTGCAATCGTTTGTCGGGCATGGCCTGATGCCCAGCCGCGTTGTATCGTCTGGACAGCGTTAGGAGTGCAACTCTCATCTTGTTGCCTTGTTCCCTCACACCATGATTGACCGAACGGCAACGCGGCTGCGCGGTGTCTATCGCTTCCAATACCAGCCAGCGCCCAGCCCTGTCGGCCTCCACCCCACCACTCGTCTATTCACACCTAATCGAGGTCTGCAGCGCACTCCAGGGTCAGGGCGACTGGGCCATGTCATCGGGAAAAAGGCAGCCTGGGAAGTCAATTCGGTGCCCAATACCCCGGGGACCCCAGGGACGCCGCCCAAAGCACGGTCGGTGGCCGGCCGGTGAATCTTGACGGAAGGAGTCCTTGTCCACCCACGGAAAGCCGGTCCATCGCCCCTTTGCATAAAGTGACAACTCCCAGTTCAGCAGTAGCGAATGGGTTTCCGTGGCCCTCGCCCAACTATTGTTACGCTGTTTCGTGTCGAGGACGTTGTCGAGGAGAAGCAGGGGCTGTGCCATCACTCTACATTTCTCTGATTATGGTTGGGAAAGCAGGGAAACGTTACCTCAGGAAGGACCCGAGAGTGGCAGCCTGCGGAGGTTCAGGACCGGCACGCATGTAGGCATCGAGGTGGCGTCGGTAGGCGATCCCGAGGCGAGGCTGCGAGGATCATTGCCTCTGGGGATAAGTGCGCATGCAGTAGAGGACACCGGCGGTCGAAGAGAACTCTCCCTACCTGCCTACGATGCCATGGCAGATGTGTCGTCGGCGTGCTCGCAGAGGCACCAAGCACGGCATGACACGCATCTGCTGAATGCAACCGGCATGAAGCAAGACAAGGGGCTGCATGGCATATTTGAAGCCTTCACTCGCAGCTGTCACGCCATGCCTAGGTCTATGATCATGTATGATGTCAAAGGAGAGCCTTCTGTGTGCTGCCTGGAGTGCCGGGATGTTGGGTGCTGGGGGGTGGTGTTGGGGGTTGATCGAGGAAGACATGGGACGTTGCCCGAGTCATGGAATATGATGTTGGTGACATGGCATGACCCCAGTCTGCTTATGTCAGACCGAGAGGTGACGGAGTCGGAAAAGGGACGTCTCCGATTTGTTGGAGGGCCCGAGAGTGTGACGCGCTGATTGGCTCAAGTTTTGCCTGGTCCTTAATTGATTCTCCCCTCCGACGCGTCTCACCACGCTCGAAGCGCGTCTCTCTCTGTCTCTGTGACGACCTTGGCTCTTCACGGTCACGACTCGACCACGACCGCGACCTTTGCCATCACGTTGCTTCGCCTTTTCGAAAAAGCCTTGTAGCGCCCACGAAGCCTTGTAGCGCCCACGAAGCCTGTAGCGCCCACGAAGCCTGTAGCGCCCACGAAGCCTGTAGCGCCCACGAAGCCTGTCGCAGCCAGCAGTCATGTTCCGACCAGATCACCACCGCATTGATGCCAAAAGGCGAAACATTGGCGATCATCGCAAGAAGCAGTTCGCCGAGGCTTCCTACAAGGAGCAGAAATACCCCCATCGCCTCAACTTCTACGCCGATGCACCCACGGCCGACATTACTCTGGAGCAGTTTGAACAATGGGCCATTGACCGACTACGAAGTGTGTCCCTCTCGGCCCGTTATTGGCATTCTCTCTTTGGGGGGTTTTCTTTTTTGCTGACCACAAGCAGTCCTGGCCGAACTTGAGGCATGCTCCTTTCGCAACAAGCCCCCCGCCGAGGTTGCCTCCCACATGAAGCCCCTCCTCGAAAAGCTCCTCCCCCTCGAGTTGTCCTCCTCGCAGTCGAGTCAGCTGTTCGCCCAGCGACAAAAGGACCACTACAGCCACTTTATCCTGCGTCTGGCCTTTGCCTCGACCGAAGACCTGCGCCGCCGCTTCTCCCGAGTCGAGACGATGCTGTTTCGCCTGCGCTTCAACTCGGACGACCTCGCCGACCGGAATGCCTTTGTGGCCGGCCTCGAGCTCGACTGGTGGGAGACGGTCACCGAAGACGAGCGTGCCGCGCTCTCGTCCGAGCTCGCCGCCATGATGCCCGCACGCGCCAAGGCGAGCGGCAGCCACAACCCCGAGGACGAGACGTGGTTCAAGGTCGACTGGGCCCGCGTGCCCGAGCTCGTCGAGCAGAGGCGTGTGCTCCTGCGCGCCGGCAAGGCCTACGTGCCGGCGCGCGAGCAGGCGAGCATGGTGCTCGGCGAGTTCACCCAGCGCCTCGAGAAGCAGCTCGAGCTCACGGCGCGCGCCCTGCCGCGCCTCGACGAGGACGACCGCCTGACGCCCATCCTCGACCACCTCTCGAAGAACTTCATCACCCCCGACTCGGCCTACCTCTCGGGCACGACGTCGGCGGCCGGCCTCGGCGCCGACATGTCGGCCCGCAACGTCGACACCCTCGCGGCGGCGCACTTCCCGGCCTGCATGGCCCACCTGCACCGCTCGCTGCGCCGCGACGCCCACCTCAAGCACTACGGCCGCCTGCAGTACACGCTCTTCCTCAAGGGCATCGGCCTCTCGCTCGAGGAGTGCCTGCTCTTCTGGCGCCAGGGGTTCCGCAACGTCACCGACGACGTCTTCAACAAGGAGTACCGCTACAACGTGCGCCACGTCTACGGCGACGTCGGCGGCGACGCCATCCGCCGCGGCGGCGGCTACAGCCCCTTCAGCTGCCAGAAGATCCTGACCGAGCACCCGCCCGGCCCCGGCGAGGCCCACGGCTGCCCCTACCGCCACTTTGACCTCGAGAACCTTAACGCCCTCATGGGCGGCATGGGCGTCACCGAGCGCGGTGTCCTGCAGGGTGTCAGGGAGGACAAGGAGGGCCAGAGGTTCCACATGGCGTGTAATCGGTATGTTTTTTTCTCTCTTCTTCTTTGCTCCTGCGTTTCTCCTTTTTTTTCCCCCCCTTTCTTTCCTTTGCTTCTGTCTTTTCTGCCTGGCTCTTCAGGACACCGGGCCAGAAGGTGCCTATCGACCGTTGAACTTTGCTGACTCCCCAGCGTCTTCGAGCACCTCCACAAGCAGGAAATCAAAAAGGCAAAGGACGAAAGCGTCTTCACGTCGGCCCAGCTCGAGACGATCGTGCACCCGAACGAGTACTTCAAGAGGAGCTACCTGCTGAAGAACCTCGACAAGGCGCGTCAGGTGGACGTCAAGATGGAGGGCGCCTAGGCATAGGGCGTGTGAGGGGCGCTCCCGAGGGGGTCGTCGCGGCGCGGGCGGGCGATGTGGCTTGCATGGTCTTTTTGGACGCGGGATACATGGCATGATGACGGGTTTGGCCTTTGGGAAGAGAGAATGTCCACGATTCGGACTGGATGGCGTTTTGGTCTTTTTATTGCGCGGTATGGGATAGCATGTGGATACTGGCTTTTTTTCATATTGCCGATGTTACATTATCTGTCCATTTGTCTTGGACGATTATATTCCATCTGAAGTCCATGCGTACTTCGACCACTCCTCGAGTCCACTTGCATACTTCCCCTTGATGTATCTATATCGCCGCCGGATGTGCCCTTGAGATGCTGTTCGGGCGAGTACCGGCAAGCAATCGAATGTTGCACTTGGTGGGCTCTGGGTCCTGAGGGCCTACGAACAGGCAGACGACAACAGTCCCTCGGACACGCAGGCGTCGCCCACAACATTCGAGCTCAGGGAACGATGGTCCACACTGACGCCTCTTTTTATAGACAAGACATGTGTCCTAGACAGAGCATTCTTCAGTCAATGGTGGCAACGTGACAAGCCCTTCGTAACCAACACACGGCACGCACCTCGTCACGCAAGGCTGCAAAGTGCAGAAGCACATAAGCCTCGTTCCACCCAGGAGTTGTCGTATCATGATGATCCAGACAGCGGCCGTCTGGAGAGACCGATCGCCACGCTGAAAATACACTGGCATGGTGCCCGGCTGGTCGCACACTATATGGTCGTCATGGCCTGCCGGCCGACCCTTGTCAAGAATCAGATGCTCACTGAGACGGATCGAATGGCCCTCCAGGAACCATCTGAACAAGTCATAAGCTACGGCAAGCCTCGATGCACCCCATCATAGGCTGGACATCCAGGGTCCATGGGAGATGGACCCTTTTCGACGCCGAGCACCCAAACGGTATCGCGAATCGTGCGCGACCGCTTCCGTTTC
>NW_009276927.1:240489-248063 GCF_000150675.1 Verticillium dahliae VdLs.17
AAACTTCTATTTTCTTTGACATTCTATTGTTCTCTCACTACTTCAGCACGAAAATGTCATTTTCTAAGTCTTTCTATTCAACGTTTTATTTCATCTCTTATCACTAGTATATTGCAGCTCCTATTACTCACCACGCCTCACATAGACACGCTGCGGACACTACACCACACTCTCGTTATAACTCGCGCTCTTCTTCTCTCGACCGTAGTCCCCTTACTACACTCTCACTCCTCCCCCATATCAGCTCCGTACTGTCTCCCCTTTTCGATTATTCAACGTCCAACGATGCCTAACAGACACACTCCTATGAGCATCACCGTGGAGACGCGTCGCTCCTCTCTCGATGCCAAAAAATAAGAAGGGGGGGGCTCCGTCTCGTGTGTTTCTTCCTGTCACCGATGCAAGGAAACGGCGGAGAGAAAGAGCCCTGCATTGCGTCGAACGGCACAATGACATCGCCATGCATGGGCTAGCGCGCCGACTTGCTTAGGGCTGTGTGTGTCTCGGCGAGGGGATTGATCCTCCCCACCACCACCACCACCACCAGTGGGCCGCAGAGGCAAGAAGGGTGCGAATAGCATCACAAGTCTTGGTGTCGACAGACAAGGAATGAGGACAGAGGGGTCAGAGACGACATGCAAGTCGAGTGATCGGCACGACCGTGACGAGCTCGTGCGTTCGTGCGTTCGTGTGCGAGCACGGTACCATGTACATGCGGGCGAAAGCTTGTCGTCGCATGGTGAGACCACACGCCCAAGATGGCACGAGGTGTCGTCTTGGCAATCTCGATCCAGGGAAGGATTGGCGTGTACAGAGCATACGGCGAGAAAAGACGGGAAACGAAAACGAAAAAAAAAAACTAAAAAAAAAACTTGCTCGTGAGAACGACTGACCGGCTCCGAGGGTGCCGGCTCACGACTCGTGCCCTTGCTTCCAAGATGGCGTTTGACCTGCGCGCCTGTCTCTGCAGTGCATCCAGAGCCAAGAGCAGGATGCAAGTCGCGACGTCGCGCTCCCTCCCTCCATCGCGGGTGCGCAGTGAAGGTGAAGGTCTGTGGGTGGTGGGATGCAGAAGCAGCCGAGAGAGACACCGGGATGAATCGTAAATCGCTCGGTTTTTTTTTATTTATTTTTTTCTCTCTTTTCTCCCCTCTGCCTACTTGTTTCTTCCGTTCTGCTGCGAGGTCCCTACCGACTTCTTCTGTGCTGGTCAGCAGGAAAACAAAGAATGGACGAGCACCGCCGGCAGTTGCGTGCCCCGCTGTCGAGGATGTAGTTTAGGGCCCTTCCCCTAGACCTCCCCTAGACCTCCCCTAGACCTCCCCTAGACCTCCCCTAGACCTCCCCTAGACCCTCCCCTAGACCCTTCCCTAAGCCCTAAGGTCCCCCCTAGACCCCTTCTAAGAATCCCATTCAGCATGACACCGCTTCGTATCAGCGGCCGACCCCCGAGAATAGAAACAGGCGCTGCACCAAGACACGAGCGGCACGACCAAAGGCAACAGAGATCTCTCCATCGGTCGCTGAAAGGAGCGACCACGGCAGGAAGACGATCCATCTCCATACCAGGATCCCGACCGTATCTGTCTGTCTGCAGACAATGGAGGGGTGTGTCGACATCGACCGTTACGGCTGCTGATGGAAGGGTCCACGCAGGGGTGCGCGGGAGCACAGGAACAAGAGAAAACAGGCAGCGCAGCCTCAGCCACCGCCCGTGGACGCAGATGCGAGGCTCTATTTCTGTCCTGGACGACCTGCCTACCTACCTCTCGGTACCAGGTAGGTAGGTCATATACACCGATCCGCACGTTTCGTTTCCGTCGTCTCGCGTGCGAGGGAGCAACGTCGCCTGCCGTGCTGGCTCTCTGCCTCGCCTCAAGGGAAAGTAAAGTAAAAAGTGCAGCATGCGGCCGCTCGTGTCCGCCAAGCCTGTCCCCGGTCCTCGTGCCGCCGCCTGGACACGTTGAGACATGCATCTTTGCTCTGCAGCTCCAAGAGACGCTGCCCTGCCGACTCCTCGCTGCCCTGCCGACTCCTCGCTACGCTGTCGGGCCGGGCGCGGCAAATGATTCGGGGCCCAACGTCCCTGGTCCATCAGCCTGAAGTGCAGCCAAAAGGCAGCAGACGCAGCCAAAGGCAGCAGACGCAGTGACAGAAGGCGCTGCGTGCTGTCCTGCGCTGTCATGCTCGTACCGTGCAACGGGCGGCGACGCCCAAGCCGCGTCCCATGTCCTGGCATGTTCGTGTCCCGACCTAGGTGCCCAGCAGGCAGTCGGCCTAATGGATGGACCTTACACTTTGCGTCGAGCACCGCTGACAAACTTCACAACGAGCCTTCATGACCCGAGCATCGAGTCACCAGGCACCCAAACAGGCCCCCCTGCCTCCCTGCCTCCCTGCCTCCCTCATCTCCCGACCCGCGCAATGAGGCCACTGAGTTTGAGCAGACTTAAGCTTTGTCAGAAGAGCCTTCCCTACAAACGAGACGTGAGAGAGAGAGAAAGAGAAAAAAAAAAACTTTGAGATACCATGTACTGCAGATCAAAATGGGCTCCCTCCGGATCCCCAGGGATCACCGCATCCAGGCTCCACAGGGATGAAACACGCGCGGGCGGGGGGGGACATTTTCGCATCTCGACATGCCAGCAGCCCAGCACGGACAAGTCAGCACGGACAGACGGCGCATCGTTCGCGAGCTCGCTACAACGGCAAAGGCAGGACGACCAGGAGGCTGTGCTGCAGGTGGATCGTCATCTGGCACGCCCGTCGGACTGCCTACCTGTACATGTGCCTAGGTAAGCTTGCCTAGGTGCCTGAGAACGGAGAGATCTTCACATCAACGGTGGCATTCAAATCTTAACATGGTTTGGACTGGGAGGGCGAGCGTTTGACTTTCCCCTGCATGCCCATCTTGTTTGTGTTTGTTTGTCTTGATGTCGTTCAGAGCATGTAATTCCTTAAGGACACGTCACGCCTTGCTGCGAACAGAGGCCTGCTCATCCCGGCGAGACCCTGTCAAGCCTGTCCACCGGCGAAATGCAGCCAGAGCCCGTCGCCCTGAGGGGGGCTTGACGTCGTGGTGCAGTGAAATGGTGCCCCTCTTGTGCATCTGGTCGACGCCTGCCCTGAATGGAGGGGGTTACTATGTACCATGTCCTGGCCGCGGCGGGGGCTCTTCCAGCGCTGGGTGACGAGCTGGACCCTGGAATTCCAGGGTCTTTGGCGCTAACGTCAGTGTGGATCGTCCCCGTCCAAGAATCCCCTTCGCAAACCTCGCAAACTCGGACACTCGCGAAGCGACAGCAGGGCACCAACATGACACGAGCGACAAGTCAGACAAGTGCAATTCTTCGATCAATTGGTATCTTGGTATCTGATGCATCAAAAAAAAAAAAAAAAACATGAAACGCCATCGCTTGCTCCACAGGATCGCAGATCGTGATGCGTAAGACTGAGACAGTAAGTAATGTGGTATCTCCGATGGCCCTCTCTCCACCCAACGCGCGATGCAACGCAAGGAAAAGACAATCCAAAGCATGACATATGAAAATGAAGCCATTCCGACTCTTGCCCTCCTTGGCACTGACATGCGGGCGACGTCAGAGGCAGGGGCGGAAACAACCAAAGCCGACCGTCGACGCCCCACGTCCATTGCTGATTGGCGCGCCCGTCGGCGCCGGCAGAGACGTGCCCTGTGGCCTGCCTGTGGCCTGCCTGTGGCCTGCATCATTGGCTGCGGGACTTGTCCCCAACCATGGCGTGCCGACAAGTCGAGGCCGTGCTCTGGAGGACGTGACACTCCGCTGCGAGAGAGCCAGGTGACACATTGTGACAAGGTCGCCGGCGCCTCGGTCCAATGTGTGTCACTGACCACAGGCCGATTGACCGAAACCATCCCAACGAACAAGACTGTGTTGGTCGAGGTCTGGACCCGTGTCGGCCGAGGTGGGGTGGTAGGTGACCAAAGTTGTGGTGACGCCCAATGGGATGAGCCGGGTTGGGTCGAACCACCGACCGCACGCGGCCCAGCGGCTTGGACGCACACAGCCACGGGATGCAGACCGTGCAGTGTCCGGCTGCCACGGCGGAATGGAAATGGAAAAGGGGGATAAGAAGGAGGATATGGGTGAACGGGGAAAGTGTCGCGGTTGGGCTGCCAGGAACCCGAGGCAACGGAATTCCCTCTCAGCACCACAAAGAGAGGAGGCGGCGAAAGCGAGCCTGCTCTGTGTCGATCATCGCACTGGGGAGACCAGTCATGCTGACGAGGTGGGTTTTCTCCGGGATCCATGCTTCCACTGGCGTGTCGCATCAGGTCGAGTGCACTCAGCTGTGTGCTGCTTGGGCCCAGGAGACAACGGCTGAGAACCGAGTCATAGCCCCAAAGGTGGACCGACCGGGAAGCTTGGAGCTTGGAGTTTGGCCGGCCGTAGGGCATGGCGCTGTTGGTAGTGCCAACTCAATTCCCGTCATGCGTCGCGGTGTCCGGGTCCGATGCCAAAGTCCGACTTGGTAGCGTCGGATGGCTGTTGTCTGACTGGCCGCCCTCTGCCTTTCTGGGCTTCATGCCTTGGGGCGAGGGCGGTTTGACGTTGGTGGCCGCTGGGATTGGGCAGACGTTTGCTTTGCCTTTCGTGCGTTAAAGGATAGCGACGGAGCGTTGCCATGGCATTGTTGCATTGCGCATGGCAACGATCGGTGGCCTTTTGGGAGGCTGCTGCTGATGAGGGCGTCGTCTTGACAGCCCATCACAGGTCGTGTTTTCGTTAAGAATCTGGGACTATTCATATTCCACAGGTGGTGCAATCAGTTCGTCGAAAGCCACGGGCTCGATTCCCGTTTTTGTCACACCCGGTCGTTCAGGTGAAGCCAGTCTTCTTGGCGCACCTCTCACAGTAGTAGAGATTGGTGGAGATGCGAACCATGCCGTATGAGCTGGGGTCGTCTGTTGAAGTCATCTCGGTGGCAGATGCGCACCGCATGCAGCGAATCGTCTCGACTGAGACGACGATGGGTGCCGAGTCCATGCTAGGGCAGTACGAAGCAGAGGCTGCGGAGAGATCTGAGTCTGAGCTGGAGGAGGATGATGAGCTGCCGTAGTGAACAGAGGAAGGGCGTGCTGAAGGCATGATGGTGTATGCTGATGCCGTAGCAGACAGGCGAGCGTCGAGGTTGTTGAAGTGATCCAGGTTGATGGAGTTGTCGTCCGATCTTCAGTGCTGATGATGTATCGTGTGTTGTTGGTTGTTGGATAAGAACGACTTCTTGGCTTGTGGTGTGGGAGCAGACCAGAGCAGACAGAGGGAGGGCCTGGCAGGGTCTTATGTGTGATCTACGGAAAGGGCCCCCAGGCTAGAGATTTGATCTCGGGCGGGATGGGGAATTGGGCAGGGCAGGCGCCTTCGACGTCGGTCTTGTCTACGAAGGCAAGACAAGGGTTCGGCAGGCCAGAACAAGGATGGTGCACTTGTAACGTCAGGCACAAGGCAGGAGGGGGTGTGTGGGCTTGAGGGACGTGTCGGGGGTGGGCGGAGTGTTTTGTCCTAGGCTGCAGCAAACGGTACAGCTATGCTGGGCCACTGCCACTGCCACTGAATTGAGGGAGAGGGGTGGGGACGGTGGCTGGGTGGGTCGGTGGTCAGGCTTGGAAGCTTGGGCTGATTTGGCTGCTGCTTGGCAACTGCTTGAGCCCTTCTTGCCTGCTTGAACTTTTCTGGGATGGACCAAAGTCCGACGAACGCGAACGGAGTGATACTGCGGGCGTAATTGTGAATGTTGATTGGATTGATTGGAACCCATCGATGTGCCACTACCTTATATTGAGGACAGGGTGGCGCTGAAGTGATGCTATCGTAGTGATTGTCAGTGAAGCTGTGCCACCCAACTGAAGTCGCGGGAAAACGGTCGTTGAATCGAGTGTCCAGAGTGCAAACCACGGAGAGTCAAATGGAAGTGGCTTGAAAGGGCACACGCTCATGATATACTACCACAAGGCATGTACCCAGGCACATTTCGCGACACAAGCACCAGTGCCCAGGCTCCCGTGTGAAGGGTCTCGCATCGCGGTTTCGCTCTCGCATCGGTGTGGCAGAGAGCCAGATGCGCAGCAAGGACGCGACGGTCCGTCCAAGGGACGAAGGAGGGCCTCATCAGGCCAAGACAGGCCTCGTACGAATCTCGATGGTCAACGGATCGACCGACGACTGACTGCTGTGGCGGAGAGAAACGGAGCTCATCGACCGTCGCGGACACAGAGATGGCCCGCACTACGTCCCTCTCCCGACAGGTGCTTTGCGATAGGTGATTGGCTGCAGGGGGATCTGATCAGTTTCACCTTCTTCTGTGGATACCTCTGATTTGCTACCGAGGCAGGGCCACAAGGGAGAAAGTGCCCAATCATGCTCCCTTTTTTTGGCCGTTTCCAGGAGGTCCGTCCGAACCGCTCCATTTAAAATCCCCTTCATTCTGACGACGGATGCGAGGTTTTTACCAGTTATTCGGGCGCTCCGTTCTTGCCTTGACCCTGCGGGTCCACGTCTGCAGGGCCCCAATGGGCCCGTCGTGTCGTGTTGAGCCAGCCTGACGGACCAGGGCGAGTGAACCTGGCGTTTCGCCCTCCTACTGGCCGTAATTACAGTAGAAACCCCCTTTCAAGGTCCTTCATCAATGCCACTCGGTAATTGATGGACCGCTGTACTGTATAACCCTCAAGTCTCAATTTCACTTCTCCCTCGCCCTCTCTCTCTCCCGTCGCGCGACACAGGTCCACCCTTGCGACCCATGACCATACTAGGTTTGTGCAGTTTGCTCTTCTGTCGCCAATTGATGGCTGCACGACGAGGCAAGGAGGGGGGGGGCGTGTAGAAAGCAGTTTGTCATGCTGAGCCCGCGGCCGCCGAGAGAAGTCCGTCAGCCCGTCAGATCCGCAGGCAGCGGCCGTGTGAGCCGTAGCCATGTCAGCAACCATTGCTGGCTATGACTCCGCGATCATGTCAGTCGACAGTAGGTGCAGCTGAAGAAGGGCCCGGGAATGGCGTCCGGGGCAGTTGGTCTGCCGCTGTCCGGCCGACTCGTTTCCTAGAGCAGCTGATACCGTCGAAACCTTGTTCAGCAAGGGAACCCGTCGTCGTATGATACCGTAATGGATGGGTTGCATCTGAGGCGGTGCGTGGCGGTGCGCTGGGTCCGTTTTGACCTTCTTGTCAGCACCATGGCGCGGGGGAGCGGTGCCAAGACGATGGAAGGACGTGGGGCCTTGATGGCACACCCATCTTTCGATTGCTGCTGCCTGCAGAAAGGGATCCTTGAGGCGATGCCCCCCCTTCAGCCCGATCCTCAGGGTCCTGTCTTACTGTTTGCTGGTTTGGGCCTAGACCCGTCCGTTTCTGCCCTTCCAAGACGTCTTGGGATCGCCGTTTTGTCTGCCACCGACACTGGATAAGGCTTGCGTGGCTCGACGTCTGCCATTGCGGCGTGAACTTGTCACTCACCCTCCAAACGTCGTCACTGTGCACCTGAACAGGGAACAACCGTATCATTGATAACCAACAGCGATCAGTGAGCGATTTGGGATG
>NW_009276927.1:248163-263508 GCF_000150675.1 Verticillium dahliae VdLs.17
TTGTTGTCTTTTTTGGGGACAGCGACATGACCACGATGAATGTCCCCTCCCCGATGACAACGGCATCGCAGCGAGTCCCTGGTGCATGCGGGGAGTGTACCGGCACCTGTCGAACGGAGTCCTTGAGCCGTTTGACCCCTCTTTGGATCACCCCATTGAATCAACCCATCAAAATACTTTCCGATCCCACCTGTTTCTTCGATGCAACACGGCGACACGATTTCCCTCGGCAGTCTCTGACCCTTCCCCCTCCCCTGTTGCCACGACGGCCACCACCACCAGATCCTTGTGATATTGGAAGGAAACGGCCGAACATCCAATCACCAGAGTTTTGGCTTTCTTCACAACACTTCTAGCGTGGGACGACATGCATCGGGTTTCGGGCGCTGATCAACTTTCCCATCCTGATTGAAACAGGAAACCACCCCCCACTTGTGACCATATTTTTTTCCCAATTACCCTTCATCATTCGATACATGTCTTCCATTTTCTGGTGACCAATTTCCCTGCAGCGTCAGACAGCGTCAGACAGCGTCAGACAGATCTCGATGGAAGGATGGTGCAAGAAAATGTTTGCTTCTCTTTGCTTCTGTACTGTCAGGACCACCCAGCTGGACCAAATGTGTGGCGACAAGCAACGTCTCGGCTCCGCGTCGATCCCCTGCCCACAAGGCCACGGGTCCACGCGTTCGCCAGATCGCCCCTAGTGCACTGCATATCCGGCCAGATCGAAAGCGTCTGGAATCGTCGTGTGGCTCATCGCCCTCCTCCTCTGTCGCTGCTCGCTCAGTACCCAACATTGGGGGAGAATAAAGATCGGCCCTGCACAAGGAAGTCAACCTCCTTATATCCTGCCTGCGGACGTCCATCGCTCGATACTGCCTCTACAAGCGATCTCTGCGAGGGATGCCGCAGCCCCTGGTAACCGTGCGATGATCGTCAGATAACCAGGCCTCGGCTTCCTGCGACTCTCTCTGGACGCGACCACCATCGGATTCGGTATGGCCCTACGGGATGGATATCCGATTGATGAAATGCCCTGCACAAGGTCCAGGCTTCATTTCACCTACCTCCTTGGGGTGTACACCAACCACGGGCGGACCTACCTACTGTACCTCGGCTTTCTCTACTCAAGCAGCACAACGAGCATCGACTGGCACAAGCTCCCGTCTCCTATCCATCGTTGCGACGCGTTTGCTATGACTGGTGCCCATGACGGGACTGTTCCGAGCAACACGGATGGCAGCCATCTAGCTTCAAAGGCTAACCAAGAGAGACTTGGCACCGATGCCTCTTGGCCACACACACCACACACACCACACACACTTTTCTAGTGCTCGAGTTGTACGGTTCGTCGACCGGAACTCACACCGCGCTGGGCCGGACATGTTGCCCACTATGCACTATGCCTGTTGGGACATGGCGTTGATCCTGGCAACGATCAAAGTTGAAATTTGACTTGCAACGGCCTCCAAGGTCAACCGATTGTGGCGCTGACAAACCATCTGTCACCTCTTCTAGGTTTTCACCATTTTGTCCGTTACTGTGCACTACCAGCATCGCACCCAACGCTTGATGCCATATCGAAACATCAGACGGGAGGGGGCAAGACGGACTTCACCAAAGGCGATACTGCCAACGATGGAACTGTTTTGTTGCGCTGAGCCCCCTGCACATTGGACTTTTGTCCAGAGGCGTCAGCCGCAAAAAGGCGGAGACAGCTCTGGACCTCGCTTGCCGCAGCAACGTGACACCAGCCACAGCCGCCACCTCAGTCTTCTGAGGTTGCAGACAGCCTGCAGCAGACAGTCTCGACCTTTGAAGCCTCGACCTTGGAAGCCTCGACCTTTGAAGCCTGCGATGTAACAGTGTGCGGAACGCCACCGTGGCAAGCCGCTCAAGTGCCCCTTCGCTCTCGTCTCCATCCTCATGCCACCCGCGCTCGCGAGACGGTCTAGACCTTTGGCTGCTTCAGAGGGGCGTGAGCGTAGCATACGCCTTGCTTCCCTCCTGTCGACTGTTCTGGACCTGGGCATCTCATCTCATGGTGGTCATTGGGACCGCAAGTGCAGGTCCGCAGCCTGGACCGGACTTCTGCTCGCATATCTGGTCGTGGTCGACATGTTGCTGCAGTCCTTCAAAGGGTACTGCAAGGAGGTGCTGCGACGCGCGCACTAAACACATGGGCCAGACAACGCCCGGTGCTATCCTGTGTCGTGAGGTACTTTTGCTGCCTCATCCGGCCGAATCGCAAACCTGGTACGGCAAAAGATTTCAACTTTGTGTGCGTCCATCAAAGGCAAATCGCCCCCGTCTTGGCTGGTTCTGGCCCCCAGGTGGATTTTCAGGGCCAGATCAGAGGACGGGGCTGCTTTGGAAACTCGCCGGGCAGAGGCTCCCGTCGTGACAAATTTGGGGCTCTCTATTGGATGAATCACCTTTCCGTGGTGGGCATCTTCAGCTCGGAAGAGTCTACATTGTAATTCGACCCTCGCCAAATCGATAGGATGAAGCCATGCAAGAATGCAAGGGCCCAAGGCCGCTCGCGCTCGCGGTTCGACCCAGCTGGGTGGTTGAGGCGGTTACTGACATGGAGCGGCGACGGCGAGGCCGGCCGCCACGAAGGCCATGAGGCGTTTTTTAAGATACACAAAGCTCCGCTTGTGATATGAGATGTGTCGAGGCAGGCAACAAAGGCCCAACTGGCATTGATCGATTAATGGCGCCAGCGACGTATTGCATTGGATTTGGGTAGTGATTCCATGTCATCACCACGGCTCTGGGCGAGGTCTGTGTCACGTTCCTCGGAGCTGTAGTGGGCAAGCAAGGTAACAGCTCGAGAACTCTGACCAGATAACGTGATAACCGCCAAGGCTTGGTGAGTGTCAAGCCTGCTGCGTTGTGCGTCCTCCGTAAAGACGCGAGGACAAGTGGCGAGCAAACAGTGTCAACCTCCGACTTCTGCTTGGGGCAGGATACGGCAGCTAACCACTCCTTCGGGTCCGCAGGGTCACCAGTTTATAGCCATGGCTCTTCAACTACTGCTTTCCTTACAGCCGCTGTCACTGTCGATAAGGGCAGCTGCCGTTCTGTCGATCCAGAACAATCACCTACGAGTGGTTTCAAACAAGCCATGACAGATGCTTTGAAAGGAATATGCTCGAGACAACAGTATGCCATGTTCTCAAGCCCCATCAATGCCTGGAGAATAAGACAACAATAAAAAATCAGACCTCGACTTTAACTGGCAAACAGGCCAGGAACCTCGATGGTGACATATCCATCTATTGCCTCATCCTGATGCTGACGCGTCCGCAAGTGACCCCGGTGATGACATGTTGGGGACGCGACTGCCTTTTGTCTGGGTATGTTGATAGCGCGGCAGTCATGGCTCCCTCGGTCATGAATTGACGAGGAAGGCCGCGCAGATGTGCTGTCCTCCAGGAAGGAAGATTGTTAAGTAAGGCATCGTGAAGGACGAGTGACTTGCAAACCGACTGTAGTGATCCAGACACCTCTATTAAAAGCATGAAACCTGGCTCGAGGATGATCACTTACAGCCTCACAGAATCAGCACAGCTCTATAGTCATCCTCCACAGACAGCCATCACTCAAAGGCCAGACAGCCCACCCCAACGAACAAGTCGCGACTCGACCCGGAACTCGGCGCCATGTCGTCAACCCTTAAAACGGGGAAGAAGCCCGGAAGCGAAGCAGACGCACATCAGCTTCGAGCCTGGTTCCAAGGTTTCATAGGCAACGTGATGCGCACACTTGCATACCCCGGACACATACACGAGACCAAGATCCCGATCCAGGCCCCCGACGGCACGGCCATGACGCTGCACCGCTTCGCGACCCGCGACATGGCCGATTCGCCCACGCCCCAGCCCGCCGTTCTCCACGTCCACGGCGGCGGCATGATCAGCAGCAGCGTCTCCCTGTACGCCCCCGCCATCGCCAGCTACGTCGCCCGCGCCGGCCTTGCCTTTCCCTCTGTCGAGTACCGCCTGGCGCCCGGGCACCCCGGCGACGGTCCCGTCGCGGATGTCTATGCCGCGCTGGGCTTCCTCTCCGCGTACGCCGCCGAGTGGAACGTCGACCCGGCGTGGCTGGCTATCACGGGCGACTCGGCGGGCGGCGGGCTCGCAGCCGGCGCGGCGCTCCTGGTCAGAAACGGGAACCCGACGCCGCCGCTCGCGAAGCAGCTCTTGATCTATCCCAGGCTCGACGATCGGACGGGGTTTCGGGGCGGCGGCGCGCTCGAGCGGTACCACTTCTGGACCGCCGCGTACAATCGCACGGCGTGGGAGGCGGTGCTCGGCGCCGGCAGGGCGGGGGCCGCCGATGCGGGGGTCCCGATCCGCGTGGCGCCGGGATGAGCCCGCGACCTGTCGGGTCTGCCGTCTGCCTATGTGGAAATCGGAGGACTGGACCTTGTTTGTCGGCGAGACGGCTGCGTTTGTTGAGCGACTCGTGGCTGGGGGCGTGGATGTTGAGTTTCACCTGCTGCCTGGACTCGTACACGGGTTCGACTGCTGCGGCATGTTGGAGCTGGGCTCAGAAGGCGATGGAGCCAAGGTGAGAGCCCTGAAGAGCTTCTAGCGCGGAGCTCTCGAAGCTGACGGGGTGAGCTGCTATGTGGCAACTGTCTAGTGCATTACTGTCTACATTCGCCAAGTATCAATGAGTGACCGCTTTCAATTTGTAGACTATTGTTTCTGTTGGAAGTGCTCCATGATCCGCATGGTGCTCCTGTAGCTGGCTTACACAGATCTCGTGAGCAATCCACGTTCACCCCAGTAAGAGGCAACAAGCCTCCCCAGGACTTGTGCGCCAAGCAGGAAACAAAGTCAGCCCATTTAACCACATTCGGACCTCGTAGGTTCGTGTGTGTACTCTACAGAAAAGGGGGGGATGGACTCCATGAGCCGGCCCTATGCGAACCCTGCTACGGCGTCGGAGGGGAGTTTCTCTGCCCAGTTCAGGATGCATCCCTTCGCCCCAGCAAATCGGGATGCTGTAAGATCTTTAACCACTGGTGCCTAGATGTCTTGGCGGCACAAGAAAGACGCATCGTCGAACCGGTCGAGAACGCAGCACAAAGGAGGCGAGAGGCGGGAAAGAGAAAGTCCTCCATCTTGGCGCATCCGTTCGTATTAACTACTGTCCCACGGCGGCGCAGCATGCCCTGAGTGACCTCGACGACCCAGCGAGCTGCAGAGTCGCCCAAAGTTCCACTCCCTCACAGGGCTGCATGCACCGCCGGTCCGAAGGAAGGATTCGTGGCCAGGCGCGAGCACTACTAAGGGGAGGCCGGGATCCCAGCTCGAGCGGCGGTGGCGGCGGCGGCGGATGATGGACGCAGTCCTAATTTCCCCGCGGCTTAATTCAGCGGAGCGTTCGGCCGCCCTTTGCGCTGGTTTCTGAGGCCCCATTTCTGCCTCCGCGAACCGGGTAGGCCGGGGCAATGCTTGGATAGGTGGTGTTAATGGCTACGCCGCAGGCTCGCATGGAAAAGCGCAGGCGCGCCTTGGAACTGACTGATCCCCGTCCAGGCTCCAGAGCAAGTCTGCCTTCTGAATCGTCTCCAACGCGGCGATGGACGTGTCTTATAACGTTGTAACGCAGCGATACGTGGAAAGAATGTTGCCTGCGGGCGTACTCGCCGTCGCTGTCTAGCCGGTGGCGTCGTGATCCTTCCACTCGGCAGATATCACGTCTTCGAGTTCCAGGCATGGTGGGCTTGGCGCCTTCTTCTCTGGTGAGTTCATCCCAGGGATGTAGTGATGGGTACGATAGCGAATATGGCGACCGAGATCCGGCGAAGTGGACAACGTGCCCTCCGAGGGCAATTAGTCCGGTCTCCAACGTTCTCTTGAGCAGTTTGTGCGAGCTAAGCTGAGAGTGTAGTGGAAAAGCAAGATTAAAATTAAGATTCGGATGAGTTTGGATTTTGCCCTCAACACTCTGAAGGGACCATGTCATTGCAGTAACAAGCGTGGAGACTGACACCCTCCCTTGGCAGCTGCGAACCCATGTTACTGAACCTGGCCTCCCCTGCTCTATCTATCGTGGTGCCAAGAAGGGAACATCGCCCATAAGGGGTAGTCAGGCCGACATGTCGGCGCCCCGTCAAAGGCCACCATTAGGACTTCCACAGCGCGCCCTGCTGGGCCTTAAGCCGCTGCTGGTGCTGTAGAAGATGACGGCCGCAAGCCTGCCAGACACACCGGCAAACGAAGCAGAGGGTGTGCATCAAGTGTATCCGTCTCATCAACATGTTCCACGGGATGTGGATCCTCGGCGAAGCAGCATATCATCTTGCAACTGAGCAAAAGCTCAGTGCTCTTGAGCGTCTGGCCATATCGCTGCCTCACACGTTTCATCCACGGCTTGATTTGCAAAACGGAGTGGTAGCAGTAGACGTCTGGCCTGCCACGTATGCCAAACACGAGCTTGTTTGCAACGCAGTAGTTCCAGGTAGTCACGAGTTGCTCTCGGTGGGCGTTGCCGCTTTGGTCGGCAAAAGCCGAGAGCTGGATGCGTACGTAGCGGAAGGCCATGTCGTCTTCGGTTGAACTGACGTACTTGTGGCTCAGGTGACCCAGCTGGTCGTACAGGTGGGACATACGATAGGTACTGGTATGATCGTAGAGCATCGAGAGATCCATCCATGTCCTGACGGCGAGTGGCGACTGTGAGCCGTAGGTGGACTCAATCTCCTCAGCCACAGATGGCATGGCACTCCAAATGAGACTTGAGAGGGCAGCAGGGCCGTGCTTCTGTCGTATCTGGTACATGTTGGTGAAGATGAGCCGGAGCGGGTGCAGCCGCTCGTAGTTCCTGGTAGCGTACGCTGCTAGATACCGGGACAAGGCCGTCATCATGCCGGGATGTCGATTTGACATACCGAACAACAGTTCCTTGATGCCTTGCGCGGAAAGCTGTCGTAGGTCAACCTCTAACCGCCGGAATGCGTGCATGAGGAGATTGCCGGCCAGGTCGTTTCTTTGTTGTTCGAACAACTTGCCAGCTTCAAACAGCATGTGACTCGACCCGGCACCCCACAACAGCAGCGACGCCCACCCGTGCTGATGGGCATCGCTGCGATCATTTTGCTGACAGTGCATCAAAGCCTTCCTCATGTTGATCACGAGGATCTCCTGCGCGCGTATGAGGTCTGGTGATCGCAAATAGCCAGGTGCTGGGGGTGGGGAAGGCGTACGAACGCGAATATGCGAGGGCAGTTCCGACGCCGTTTCAAAGTCGACAAGGTCATATTCTGTCACACCTTTGCGCCTGAGATAAGTCGCCAGGTTGACGACTTTGCCGTTGCGTGTAAACTCGGATATTTTGCCCTCTGCATCTCTTTCGAATTTTGTCGACAGTAGCATCTTGACTTCGTCCTCCGTGTTGTTCTTTACAAAACCCCACTGTGAGAACCTCGTCTTGTACATTTTGGGACTGGCTTTTGTCAGCGTGGGAGGCATTCGCACGGCGTAGGGTTGTATGCTAACGTTGCTTCGAATCCGTGTCGCTCGTTCATTATGCGGATAACCTCCTTCAAGGGCTTGCGTTGGTCGAGATATAGCTCTCGAATCGTTGGCTTGAATGCCTCCCATGTTTCGGTTGGAACTTGTTCCCGAGACGGGCGACCAGTGGCACGCTGCTTTGAGGCTCCCTTTGATTGGAGGCTGGACTTTCGTCGCATCTACTCTCGTTAGTCTCGGATCCTGGAAATGGACCTGGGGGTTAACCTTTTGGGAAGTGTTACTTGTATGGACCCCGGAAGAACTCAGCGGTCGATGGGTTGAGGTTGGTGCCGACTCTTCAAACGATATTATATGAGGCAATGAATCGTGGGCGGCTTGATCCGTGATGGGATCAAAGCTCTCGATGGTGCCGACCGACCCTCCAGTATGCGGAAAAGATGACACAGTTGAGAAGGATGGGTCATTCCAAAAGCCGGAGCTTTCATACTGGGCAGGCAAGAGCCCTTCAGCAGTGGTGGAGGGCATCGATCCCGGAACATCTACGCATGATGTTGATGGCTGAAGGGGGACGCCCAAGCTTGGATCTAGATTGTATGCTTGGTACAGTCTGTGGGTATCACTGACGTCAAACGAGTTCGGCAGCACGCCTTCGGACTGGGTTGCGCTGTAGAACAGGTCGTCATCTGGGTATTCATGGCTTCCAAAGTCGTCGGCAGGAAAGTCTGCAGGCTGGGTGGGTGGTTGTGTCCAGTCGTACGAGGTACTGTAATCATTGCATGTTGTTCTCTCCCGGACATGGAAAGCCGGGGTCTCGCTTGGATAGTGATACGGAGAGTAATACTCGGTTGGCGTGGCCTGGACAGACCTGACTCCTTGGCCGTGGGACCGAGACTTGTTATGAGGTGAGCCAGAATTTTGCGCCATCGAGCCGCCCTGCAAGTGCTGTCCGTTCCGCTTGGAGCGAACGTTCGCAAGCTGTTGTTGGTCGGTTTGCGAGAAATCGTGCCAAAAGTCCCCTCGGTAGATGCGGGCGCGGTTCTTTGGCGGGAGGGCCCGGTTGCCGATGTGCGTCGTCTGCCGCGGATGCACGCGAATCAGGTGAAAGAGCCCTGTATCGTTTTGAAGAAGATGGAGACAGCCGGCAAGAAGACGATTAGGACGTCTTCGCCCCGTTTAGTTGTGGTGAAGATGGCTCGACAAAGTATTCTGGGAAAACCATCATGTCGAGAGGTTTGGAAGGCCCTCTGGCTCATAAATGCACCGCTGGCCAGTGTCTATGTAGACACGTACCCCGGAAGGAAATCGGAGTTGCAGATGCTCAGTCTACAGCGACCCGCGTGTCCTCGGTTCACTGGATTCGAGATAGTTCTTACCAAGGAATATATGGGATCTGCCGGCGGTGGGCAAATAAAGCAGTTGGGGGTTGGTCACAAAGGCGAAAGCGATTACCCGAGTCCGACATGCCGTGCCAAAGACCCAGACTCTCAGATTCCCAGATCCCAGGCCCCTGTTCCCACCCACCCTTGATCGAAAGTCTACAGCCAGTCCAATGTAAACCCTGGTTGAGTGGGCGACAGGCGCCAGATGCAAGAGGTTCATTCGCCTAATACGGCCCCCAAGCTGCATAGCCGCCGCCCCAACAGGGCCCTGGGCATGATTGGCGGATTGACGACTGGAGTGCCAACGTGGACGGCATCTTGGAGGATGGCGGTCGATTGTCGTTCGACAAGTTGCGGTGGATTCTTCCTTCAAGATGGTGGCGATCCATGTCGAGAACCTGCACGGCGGTTCTGGTAGACTTTCTGACTAGACGTTCTGACAGGTGGGCAGACGGACTGAGACAGGCGTAGGGCTGGCAGCTAGCGAAAAGCACAGCTCACCCGCACAAGGCGGCGTGTGGGTTGAGTGGGTCTGAGGGATAGCGAAGCTTTGCGGCAGGCGGGAAGCCCACATGCAGCAGGACTCGGGCCATGTTCTTGTTCGAACAGGATCATTTGAGTTCAACTTGGTTGACCCTGTTGTCTGGAACTTTTGCAGTCCCGCTAAATCATTTTTGGGGGCAGCCTATGCCGGCCTTGTCGTGAAGTGCTTCAGCCAAGCTGGGCCTCGGGCATGTTGATGATCATAAATCGGGACGGTGGAGCAATTTTCTCTGGTGAGGTGAAAGGATGATAAGGCCTGATCAAGGTAGGATCCTTCGGCTCCGTTGTCACGGTGGTCCACGGCGGTCCACAGCGGATCCCCACCTCCCACACCACCACTCCAGATCTGAACACGAAGAAGGACAGGGTCCTTCATTCTGCAGCCTGGTCACGACGCATGGGGAGATGGTTCGTGGGCGGGTTACAGCCGAGCTTCATGGTGGTCGCAGTGCCGGTGGAGTTAAGCCCAGAGGCCGCACCTTGGACAGAGTACCTAAAAGCCGTAGGGTGACGTAGCAAAGACCGAGATGAACGAAGATTGATTGTCTTGGCCGCTGCTGTGCATGATGACTTTTTACAGTTCTAGACCATATGATGTTCGAAATGCAGTGCGTAGACATGTGCAAGTGCCTGGTCCACGGTAGTCCGCGGGTCCGGAAGGTGGATTCTCGGCGGATCCGATCTGGGATTCGGTGAAGCAGTATTGGGACGGACCTCGACAGCTCCTTGGGCCTCCAGCTTGGTGATTCGATGTAATTGGGTTGCTCGTCAATTTCAGAGGCGCTCATCGTTACGCAAGCGGCAGATGTACCCGGCGGATCGCAAGCCAGGAATCCGAATATGCGTCGAAGAGGTGTATCTATTTCTGGCGATATGTGGCTAATATGAGAGTCTGGACTCTGGTCAATCGTGGCGACTCAGATATCATCGACCAACCATTCTGGCCTCGATGCCAAGCTGGTTCTAGTAGCTGCGGGCGCTTAGAGCGTCACTTGACACTCATGAGTCGACATGCTCGATGATATCTCGGTGACGGCGCCTGTCAGTGTAGCCTGATGTAGTACGTGGCAATTGACTTTATGGTTGTGTGCTTGGGACTTGGTTCGACCCGCGACATCCACAATAATCGGTGCAACCTCAGCGGCAGTGAATGTACAGGCTTTCGGCGTGTCGTGCAAACAGGAAAGCGCTTTTCATGACGTGATATGAGTTGAGGAAAAACGTATCCGCTGCGATGTGTGACACTGCCAGCTGTCTGGCATTACATGGTGACAGAGGTGAAGGCGCGCAAAGCTGACATAGGAATCCATCATGTCGCACGATGAACAGACTTTTGAGGGCCGGTCCGAGAGCCAAGGCAAGATAGTATTGTTATCTGCCACTGGATGTCTGTCTGTCCAAGATATTTACGTCCTGAAGTAGTTGTCCGTTCATGAGACGGCAGGAGCGACATGGAATGACTCTCAAGGCGGTGAAAAGGCTGGGGCGAAGCTGAGGCGAAGCGGAACCACGTGAAACCGGCAGAATCCCCATGTGACGTCTCTTATCTCTTATCTCCCATATCAGGCACCTGAGCTCCCAGCTCCAGCTCCCAGCTCCCTCGCGACGAGTTCTCGACCTTCTGCACTCTCTCGAGTTCCATTCTTGATCATCTATTCTCAATTACACTATACAGACAGCAGCACCATATATACTGCAATCATGGCGCCCCAATTCTCCCTCCGCGGGCTCTTCAGCCATGCGGCCGAGTTCCTATCCCAGGTCCCCATCTCCCCCTCCTCGGGGTCCACCAGCCTCACGCCCTACAAACCACTGACGAGCGCCCCCTCCTGCCCCATCGACGGACCGACGAGCTGCCTCAGCACGCCAGACGACGGTGCGTCTTGCTGCTTCGTGGCCCCGAGCGGGCGGATGCTGCTGACGCAGTTCTGGGACCAACAAGTCCACGCCGGCGGTTCGGAGCGCGATTGGACGGTCCACGGACTCTGGTATGTGATGACTCATGTCGGGGAGCAGAAGAGAGGGGGGGGATCAACAGGCTCAGGGAGAGACAGCCAGCCAGTCTGAAAGGCAGGTACACACCCAGACAAACAGCTGACAGCGTCATCACAGGCCGGATCTGTGCGATGGAAGCTACAAGGCCTTCTGCGGAATGACGCCGCACTTTAACAACATCACCGAGATCCTCGTCGACCAGGGCCACGAGGCTCTCGTCAAGCAGATGAACAGATACTGGGTGGCAGCGTAGTGCGTATACTCCCCCTCGACGTGGACGGACCCTTTTGCTCCTCGCGACCCGATCATGGCTTCACGCGCGCCGGGAAGGGAGGCTGACCAAGTTTCACAGTGGTTCGAACGATCACCTCTGGGCCCACGAGTACAACAAGCATGCGAGCTGCATCAACACGCTCGCGCCCTCGTGCTACGCCTCGGCCTACACGCCCGGCGCCGAGGTGGCCGACTACTTCACCCGCGCCTTCGACCTCTTCCGCACGCTCAACACGTACGCCGTCCTGGCCGAGGCGGACATCGTGCCGTCGCGCGTCCACCAGTACCCCATCAAGGCCATCGAGGGGGCTCTCGAGAAGCACACGGGCGGCAAGGTCGTGCTGCGGTGCAGCGGGCGCGGCGGCTCGGTGCTGCACGAGGCGTGGTACGCCTTCTTCGTCAGGGGCAGCTTGCAGACGGGCGACTTTGTGCCCGCCGAGACGTACGGGGAGCACGGGGACGCGAGGAACTGCGGCGAGGAGGTGTGGTATCTGCCCAAGGTGTGCCGGTTGCCTGGGGGCTGCGCTGGCGATGGCGAGCTCTGATGTGAATCCTGGCTGAGTGAGTTTGTTTCTTTGGAGGGGGAGGGGGGATGGGAAGGGCGTTCCTTGTCTTGTGGTGTCTGGAATGGGATTTGTGAGTTGTCAGTTTTTTTCCGCATAGATAGACAGGATCGATATGAACAGATTGCGCATCATCCGCTCCCAGTCTCGGTACTTGTTCGCAGTGAAACATGATGGGCCTGGGCGACAAGCACGGCACTTGGTGAGAAAGGAATGCGCGGCCCATCCGGGAGGGCGCGGCGGGCCAGCTGAACGGGGCCCTATTGTGTCCCCCGGGGAAGTGGATCAAGTTGTCTGCCGGCTCAAGGTCCGAAACCTGATCACAGAGGGTCATAGGGGATCGAGGTCAAGTCCGGACAGAGGGAGGGAACGAAAATGACGCTTCGATAGACGATCCCAAGAACGCGGCAACCCCATCCATCGCACGCTTTGTCCTGCAGAGGTCTTGGTTGGTGGTGGGAAGAAAAAGAACAAGGTCTTGGAACCACACGTCTTGATGAAGAGGGAGCGTTGAAGCCGCATTCCACTCGAGGCAAATAAAAGGTGCCAATCGTCGAGGTTGCAACAGCGTCAGCCTTGCAGCTTCACAGAACGCCTCCAGTGCGGTTTGTGCAACAGCCACTGAGAATGGCCTTTTCGGACCGATGGCGCAGCGCTACGGCCGCATCGGGCGTAGCGCAATGAGGGGAGCGCCATCATGAGACACGATTGGCTTGGTGCGTCTTTGGGCTTTCGCAGAGGCAGGTGCTCTCCAGGTTTTCCTCCCCGACTTTTCGGCTGCACTGGCGGCGTTGCTTGGACGTTGCGGGCGACGCATGAAGCCCGAGGTCCGTCGCCTGATCGAGATGGCTTCTAATGCCAGTTCTGGCCTCCAGCTCGCTCATCGCCACGATGCACGATGGATGAGGGGGGAAAAAGGGGCGGATGAAATTGATGGCGAGCAGACGAAAATCACTGGGTTCTAGAGGATGGTCAGCCAATACGACACGGCGCTACTGGGCTCGGGACGGCCGCCTGTCACAGCCTTTCTCTCGCTGACACGAATGGGCACAGGCACAGTGTGAGATGCCCTTTACGAGGACAGGGCCCGGCACAGTAGCCACGGCACTGTAGCACCATTCTCCAGGCCACATACATCATCAGGTCATCGAGCCGCCAAGCACAAACAGGCAGAGAAGGCCGTCGTCGACCTTGCTTGCACCTCGTCCCGTTCAGCCTGTCTGTCGCCCGAAACTCTCTGCCCACCACGCCCTCACGAGACCAGCCATCGAAAGGGGGCTCGAACGTGGCTCCAGGTCGCACAACTAGCCCAGCCAGGATAGCTAGCCATGTTTCGCAAGCGTGCCTTGTTGTTCTTTTCCTGAGTTCCGTCCTGCCCTCCCAGCAAACTTTGGGGCCGCTGCTTGTTATTCGCGTGAGCTGGGCAGGAGACTGGGGCGGAGATGAGTGTGATCTGTGCGGAGGAACAAGCGGCATACGGGCTCGATAGGCGTGCCGTGTTATGATTCTCCTTGCTCCTCGTTCCTGCGCAGCCAGCACACCAGCGCCCACTACCCAAGCTTGCCAAGAAATACGGACTGATTATCTGTCTGTCTGCCCCCTTCCTAGCCGCAGTCAGCCACTCACCAGCTGCCCGCGGGCCGTGTCAGGGAGACCGCGGGAGCCGGAAAGGTGTCTCGTACGGTGGTTCAGATGATTCGAATGCGTCCTTGTCTGCCACGACAGGACGAGCTGAACGGAAAAGAGGTTTGGGCTCGCAGCATGCTCTTCTGAGACGGTGATCGTCGCCGCGTTCGCGACGAAGCAATGGGACGCATGCCATGATGTTGATTCAGGAGCGGGATCCCCACGCGGCACATAGAACACAAACACACTCGCACGCAAGGGGGATGTCGAGCGGAAAGCAGCCAGAGAAGGCCTGAATTCCCCCTTGATCCATGACATGAAGCCTAATAAGTGGCGGGACGGGGAAAAGGGCCCCATAGCGGCGAGAGCGAGCGAGATGCGGCTGGCGCCATGTAAGTCAAGGAGACCTGGCGAGACAACCACCAAGGCAGACAAGGTTTCGAGCCACATTCCACCTCGAGCTTCTGGCTCTTGACCTTCTCAGGCTGCTCTGAGCCTACCTGCTAACCCCGAAGCTTGCCAAGCAGTACATGTACGTCCCAAAGTTGTTGAATGACAGATAGCTAGGCGTATCGTACTAAGACATCTGGGTTTCTCGGGAGGCAGTCGTTCGTCTTTTTGGGAGAGACAAGGGAGTGTGTGTGACATTGGAGATGCATGCTGCGAAAACAACGTCTCAACAAGGCAATCGATGACCGGGACACGTTGTGCGCCCATTTTCGACAATCTTGATGTTTTTTCGAGCTGCGCGTTGTTCTTTTCGCTGTTGAAGCCGAGGCAAACAATAGGCGTGTGGGGGAAGGGAAGGGGGCCGGGGTTGAATGCCGGTGTTCGCTGCAACGGGCTACGGCCTCGAACTCTCTCCGTGCAACTGACGGGCAGACCGCTCACCTGTAGCCTCAGTTCTTTTGCGGCTTCAGCAGGTGTTACAGGTGGCATGCCGCCTCTTCTTGTCTTCTTGGGGAGGGGGAAGGGGGCCGTCGCCAGCGCTCTCCTGAGTCAAGCACCGTGTCAGGAGCCGTGCGTCATGTCA
Organism: Verticillium dahliae VdLs.17; assembly: GCF_000150675.1. NCBI lineage: Eukaryota > Fungi > Ascomycota > Sordariomycetes > Glomerellales > Plectosphaerellaceae > Verticillium > Verticillium dahliae. The sequence continues at coordinate 263,072 of NW_009276927.1, forward strand.
TCTCTCCGCATTGGACAATGACCAAGCAGGTGGAGTATGCATATGGTGGACTCACAGTGTCATATCCCTCCTGGTGCCTCTGTCACGCAAGCAGCACACGGTGATCACACATCCACAGCCACTTGACACACACTGTACGGTACCCACACCATACCGCGCCAGGCCGCTCCCCATTTCCCGTCCCTTCCCCCCCCTCCCCTTCGACTCTCCCCCAGCCTGCCTAGTCCAGCTGGTCACTGTCCAGTCAGTCGCTGCCAGGGCCAGGGGACCCCCCCCCCCTTCGCAACCCGGAGGTATATCCACGGAGAGTGAGAAAATTTAATTTCATCCATGCAAAAGTACCGGAGTAGAGAGAGTTCCCCTCACGAGAGCGTGGGGTGCATGGGGCCGCCGGGACCAAAAAATAATCGAAATAAAAAGCGGAAAAGATAAGCAGG
>NW_009276927.1:263608-283092 GCF_000150675.1 Verticillium dahliae VdLs.17
GCGCAAACCAACAACACCCGGCCTTGGATGATTGCTGTATTGGCAACAAACTCGTGTTGTCCGTCGACCGCACAGACACCACGAGGCTAACGAAGATCGAAACGTCCAAAGAAGCCATCATCCCCGGATTCGCAAATTCGCAGCGCCCCCCCCGCGTTTTGGGCAAGCGAAGCAGGCTCTGTTGTGCAGGAAGGGCCGAATACTTCTCGGTCAAATCGCTCTCTCTCCACGATTCGCTGCCACCCCAGCCCAGGCGAACCAGAACTCACGCTCCTTTCCCCGCAAAGGCCCAATCCCACCTCGAACTCAAGTGTCCAAGTGCTGCAACGACAAATCGTCGTCGCCCTCAAACCGTTGATCACCGTTTCCGGGCGTCTTAGTTGACACGCCTGACCTGGGAGAAACACCGAAAACTCTCACCAAAGTCGAACATTCGGGCACTCTATCCAGCCCCGACGCTCAATCACACCGGTCGACAACGCCCGTTGACACGTTTTGACTCGGACGCTATTCTGACACCTCGCTCTCTGTCGCTCACTCTCGGACGCCCGTCGTCGTCGTCGTCACCATGTCCCAGGCCGTCAAGAGGGCCTGTGACGCCTGTCATCGTCGCAAGGTCAAGTGCGATGGCATCAACCCGTGTCGTAACTGCTCGTCCGCCCAACTGTCATGCACCTACAACGCCATTCCTCAGAAGAAGGGCCCCAAGGGCTCTCGCGCCAAGGTCATCAGCGAGTTGCGAGAGACGCAGCGACAGACGAGTCTGACGGCCAAGGTCCACAACCGCATGAATGGCATCCCCAGCCCGCCAGAGCCCATGGGCGGCGCCCCCACGCCGGGCATGCTGTCCCCTGAACTCGTCAAGGACTGTCTCGATTTCTACTTTGCCAACTTGTACGAAAAGGCACCCGTCCTCGACCGCCGGAGGATCGAGCAGCAGCTGCCCTACATGGAGCAGAACCGCGATACCTACTGCCTTCTGACGGCTCTCTGTGGCTTCATGGTTGTTCAGCCCGGCATGGCTCTTCCCCTTGGCGACTACAACCTCGACATGTATCCCGGTGCCGATCTGGCAGCGAGCCAGGTTCTTCTCGAGGAGTGCCTCCGCGTCCGCCGTGGCCACGACTACCTTGACAGTCCTACTCTGGACACGCTCGCCACCAGCTTCTTCATCTTCGCCATCTACCAGTCTATCGAGTTGCACGACAAGGCATGGTTCTATCTCCGCGAGGCTACGACCATGGTTCACCTGAGTGGTATGAACAAGGAGGAGACGTATGGCCAGTGGGACGCCGCCGAGTCGTCCCGGAGGAGACGGCTCTACTGGCTGTTCTTCGTTCTCGAGCGTGCCCACGCCATCCAGCGCCAGCGACCCCTTACTCTCCAAGCCAGCATCAAGCCCCCTTCCTCTGCAGATGACCCTACCGACCCGCAAGCACACGAACTGACGAGCTTCATCATGCTCGTCAAGTTGTTCCACTCCTTTGACGACGCCTTCACCAGCTCCTGGAACAAGACTCGCAGCAACCTACCCCATCAGCACATTGCCACGCTGCAAAAGCAACTGGCCGACATGCTGCCGACATATCTCTGCCAGGACGACAACCTGTCGAACCTTCACACCAACCAGCAGTGGCTCAAGTCTACTCACTGGCAGCTGAGCAATGGCAGTATGAGTTCTCATAACGCCGACGGCATCGACTGGCAGGTTCCTCGCGACCTCTCACGCGACCTTCTGATGAAGATGGCCTCTCAATTCCCTGGACAGGGCATGGAGCTGCTTGGCTCGGGACTTGTAAGTATCCCTGTATTCTGGAACCTCCGTGTTCTCGCCCTAACAAGCCACAGATTGAGAAGGTCTTTGAGATTGGTTCGAACATGATGGACTTCCTCGTCACGCAGCCCGCCTCACGGGATCCCTTCAGCCTCGGACCTCGCGAGCAACTCAACCAGATCCTCAACATTGTCGGCGTTATGCGCAACGGCAACAACCACGTGCTGCCGCTGCTTTTCACCAAGATCAATGACGTCCTGCCACGCCTAACCAACCTCATGCTGCAGAACGCACCGGAGAACTGTGCCCTCGCCAATATTGACATTTTTGATGGTTTCGGCAATGCCGGCATGGCGCAGCCGCCTCCCCAGATGCAAATGCAGATGGACAACGACTACGACCGCAAGTTCTCTGTCGCCGAGTATGAGAAGAACTTTGAGATGAACGGCGTGAGCAACGAGTCTCACGGTGTTCCGACGTCTTCCAGCACGTCTAGTATTCCGGCAGCGACGAGCGCCGAGCTTGCTTCGCCATATGCTAGCTCCCCAAGCGTCATGTCGCCCGGCATGGAGTTTCCTCGCCAGCATCTCAACGATTTTTGCGCACCCATTCCCGAGCAGGTCATGTCGCCTGTCGGTCAGTCCATGAGTGGGTCCAGTTCGATGAGCTTCCAGAGCATGCAACAACATCAACAACAACAGTCTCATCAACAGCACCAGCACCATAATCACATGCTCCAGAGTCAGTACATGTCGCAACACGCCACGCAACACGCCCTCCCTCAGAGTCAGAGCATGAACGGCTTCAACTCTCCGTCGACGCCCAGCCCCCCGGGCATGAATACGGCGTCCATGCCCACATCGCACTCCATGTCGCAAGGCTTGATGAACCAGATGCCCCGCCAGCCGCCGCAAAGGACCAACAGCTTCGCCATGCCGCAGCAGGGGCAGGTCCGCACGGTCGGGGACTTCCACGCTCTGCAGCGGTCCAATACGGGCGACCTGACCACGATGGCCGGCATGGGCGGCGGCGAGATGGACTACGGAGGCATGAGGTAACGGCTCGACGCAAGGGTCACAGTACTTGCTCATGAGCCTTCTCATTGTTCAAGCCCGGGCATGCAGTTGCTACCATCAGTTATCCTTTTCATCCGATGCTTTGCATGGTGGTATTGTGTATGAATCGGACCGGCGGGCGCGAGCCGCTCGATCTCCGGCGGGCTGGATCCTACTTTGTTTATCTTGGCCCCTCGTTTGCGATTTTCAAGTTGATGCCGCATCTCCACTATGTACATGTTTTGAGGGAGGAGTTCTCTTGACCATCCTGGAGCGACATGTTGGCGCAAGGCGTATGCTTTTTTCACGTCGGTTGGAGGGAAACAGAAAGTTACGTGACGGGAGCACTATATTCTTTGGAAGGACTGGGTGGAACGGACAGGGGTTTTTATGATGTGATGGACACTATGGTGTTGACAGGTAGATGAATTGATCATTTAGAATACTTGCCGTGTAGTCGTGCGTCCTGTGTACGACCGCCGCCACTGCCCACGTTCAACGTCTGTTATCCTCGGTCAGGATGTTCGACGACCATCCATACGACATGGTGGGCGCACACTGGCTCACTTTCTCTCGCGGGCAAAATTGCCGAATACCCTCACAGCAGCCTCTTCCCCCATCCCCCAGCCCACAGCCCACAACACCAAAACCGCCCTCCAATGCACCAAGTCCATCTCTCCAGGGCAACGTTGCAGTCACCCAACCCGAGCATCCCGATCCCACCCCACTTTTCCCTCAATGGAAACAAAGGGGTGGAGTCTAGAAGGAAAAAAAAAACCTTCCACGCCCCGCAGTGCGCGATCCGCCGCACAGCAAACAACGCTGATGCCAGTTAGCGGCGCCGCAGAGGAAACAGGCGGACACAAAAAATGGACAATGCGCGAATCGAACGCGCGACCTTCAGCAGGCATCGTAGATCGTCGTGACGATGTACTTTTTTCTTCAGATGCTAAGCAGACGTTATACCACTAAACCAATCGCCCTCGTGGATGGTGGGGAGGCCCGGTGGTGGGTATCATGTTGCTGCTTGAGGCTGGGCCCTAGACCTCTGTTGACGAGATTTTCGAAGAGCTAGAGGGACGAATGGGTGGGTACATTGTGCACGAGAACAAAGGCTCGGTGGAGAATCCAGGATGAATGTCATGAAAGTAGAGGTCGGGGTATAATGTAAGTCTATGGTACAGAACGCAGGCCGTGGGCGTATGAACATGAGAGAGACGGCAAAAGAGAGCCGAGTATGTTTCCCCCCTCACAGACGGGTGAGGGTGCAACGTAAATCATACAAGAACATAGAGGGAGCAGATCTGGACTGGTCAGCAAAAGTCCATGCATCAGGGGCCTGCGCCTTGAACTCACCATGCTCAACCCCATCACCATGGAGACCCAAAACATGACATTGTTGAGCGTCTTCTTGCCGCGCACGAGCTTGGTGCGCTGCAGCATGACAATGGGCAGCTGGAGCATCTGGCAGACAAAGCCGTAGCCGCGCAGCTTCTTGGTGATGCAGGCCATGACAATCTCGTGGCCGATGGCGGAGATGAGGAACGTGATGACGGTGGCGCGCATGCGGCCAATGTGCGGGCGCGAGGCGCTGTAGACGTGACGGCGCAGGAAGGAGTAGACGGGAATGTTCCACTCGCGCGAGAACTCCATCCAGTCGGTCGAGTTCCACCAGTCGTTGTAGAACTGGCGGTCACCAAAGCGCGTCATCTCGGCACAGGCGCCGAGAGCATACTCAAAGATGACGAGGAAGACGAGGAGGAAGGTGAGCATAAACGGGAAGAGGAGCCAGGAGACCGTCTCGGCAAGGATGAGGAGGCGCTCGGTGGCCGACGGCGGGAGGATGCCAGGCGCCATGGGCGGGTTGAGACGGAGCGAGGACTCGATGAGAATGGGCAGGATGAATTCTTCCGAGATGATGGTCAAGAGGAAGATGCAGCCAAAGACGGCAACAATCTTGGAGATGAGCGAGGTCCAGTCGCGGTTTGGGGCGCGCGGGTACTCGAGCTCGTAGCACAGGGTCGGACACAGGAGGTAGTCGAGGTAGTTGGCCCACGTCAGGTTGCGCGGGTAGGCAATGTTGCCCATGGGCGAGGTCAGCTCCCGGGCCAGATCCTCGCGCAGGTCCGAGACCTCCTCGTCGCTCTCATGACCTCCCGTCCTGAGGAGAGCATCGGCTGGCTTGAGCTCGCTGCTGCCACTGCTGGCGGTCCGCTTCTTGGAGCTGCCGTTGGTGTCGTCGTGCTTCTCGGAGGGCTTGGCCTGCTTGGGGCTCTTGGGTGCCTGATCGCGCAAGGGGTCCTCGGACGTCGGATAGAGGTAAGCGGGGTCGCGGTTGGCGCCAGAGGGGTTGTCGAGCGCGCGCAGCCGTTTCTCCGTCTCGCAGAGGTGCCCGTTGTAGAAGGCCCAGCTGTGCATCTTCATGAGCAGAACCATGGTGTGCAGCAGGAAGAAGACCTGGGCCGTCCAGGTCCACTCGAGCCAGAAGGGCACGGCAACCCAGACGGCGAGCCAGCCGACCTGGTAGAGGCTCTGGATGGCCATGCCGCCCGTCTTCCAGGTGAGGGGCCCGTTGGCGGGGGCGGCGCGGAAGACGCGGTGCATCAGCACGGAGACGGCGGTGGTGGCGACCATGAGAAAGTCGGCAATGGCGAGGTGCCACGTTTTGATGGTGAAGAGGTACCAGATCTGGACGCGCATGGGGTGGCCAGTGTCCTTGATGTTGCGCAGCATTGTCGTGATGGCCATGATGGCAAGGCCGATCCAGAAGAGGTTGAAGAAGCCATGGAAGTCGCGGTAGTCGGAGTTGGGGTCAAAGTGCGAGACGCGGCTGGCATACTCGATGGTCGGGAAAATGCGACGGCGCTGTTCGGCACGGGCAGTCTTCTTTGCGGAGGAGATGGACTTGACAGAGGGGGGCGCATCGGCGGGGACGGGCGTGGAGCGACCACTGCAGACGTTAGCTGGAGCGCACTGGGGAGAGCCATGTGTGTGTCTGTGAAAGAGTCTGTGAAAGAATATGTGGAAGAGCTAGAGTGACGGCCGAGGAGACGCACCTGGTCATGCCGCTCTCGGCGAGGGCGCTCCTGTAACTGCTGGCATCGCCAGTGGAAGACGTCTCAGAGACATTGCTGACGGTGCTCAGTTGCGAGTGGACCGCCTTCCTCGGGCGAGGACGCAGGACGTGCTCGTGGACAGGGGTATTGGTATGGCCGTTTGTGTGCGTGTCGGTGGCTGTGGAAGCCATGGTCATCGATATGAAGGGGCTCAGAGAGGTAATTGGTGTATGATTGTGTGGCCTCGTCGTCAAGTGGTTCGGGTAGTGGTTGATGTCAAGACGTCGAATGGAGCGAGGTGAGGCGTGCTTCCATCTGTTCTATGGCGGACGGGTTCGTAGGGGGGGAAAGACGGGGGGTTGAGGTCAGAAGAAGGTCGAAGAATCGAAGCAGCGGAGAGGAGAAAGACGTGGGTTCAGAGTGGAGGAGGCAAGACGGAACATGTGTCGAGTTCTGGAGATGGGTCGTCTAAGGGGTCGCTCAGAACATATGGCGACAAGTGGAGATGATGCGACAGCGAGGCAGCCGTTTGAGTCGGGTTCGTCGTTTTAATAACACAAAGGGAGAAAGACCCCGGCATTCGTAAGACGCAAGAAAGGGAATCGCAATAATCAAGAAGAGGACCTGAAGTAAAGAGGATCCGAAGTCCGAGAGGTGGTATCAAGGGGACGGATGACAGAACGCGAAGAAGCCTGTGGTGTGGGTTGGGTTGGTTGCCGTTGCGCTGAGCTTGGATGCTCGGGTGCTCGGGTTTTGGGGGGGCCTTGGGGGGGGCCTGGGGGGGTCTGGGAACACCTGGGGGGCCATTCCCCTTAGGCCCCTCGACCCTGAAGCAAGCTCCACCCAGTGCTACGTCACTCCTTCCCTAGGGTACATCCCTCCTTCCCTGAGGCACATCACTCCTTCCCTACCTAGGTACATCGAAGGGGCCGGATTACCTCAGCTTGGCGAGGTATCTTGTACATCTCTCTGTCCTTCCTTCCACGACCATGTTGCTGCCTGATGGAGGCCATGACCATCTCTCCAGAAACATCAACACGTTCTCCATCCCATGTTCTCACCTCCTCTTTCATTCCGCTCTGCATCATGATCGTGTGCGTGGTCTCCAGGTTCCGAGAAGCCCGGCTGCGATGCAAGGAGCGTGTCTATTTTATCGAACCCCCCAGCAAACCGAGAGTGCCGGCATCCACCACAAGGCTTCCCTCCACTCACAAGACAGCCAGAGTCAGCCACCCCTAGAGCCGATATGGCCGCGGCAGTGTTGCGAAGGTTGGTAGCACTCAGCCCTACCCCGACCTGCCTGACGTCAAGGGAACCGCCAAATCCGGCTCACTGTCACTATTGTTTGCGCCGCCGAATCCGCCCATTGGCGATCCGATGCAGCGTGTGACCCTCTTTGGGCCTCGCATCAACTCGAACGGTCGCCGATCGCCTCACTCTGTGTCCGGTGCCACGTGCCAAGGGCGATGATCAAGGATGGCCTCGACCAAAAGAGTGCACGAATCGCCATCAACCTGAAAGAACCGCCGGAGCTTCCGCACCGTTCGACGGATGATACCGCAATGAGTCGGCTTTTTGCTGGTGCAAGGTGCCCACCCCCCCGGCTGCCCGCCAATTCCCGAGCATGATGCATAATCAGACGGCAAGATACACTTTTAATGGCATTTCGGCGCCGAAGGTGTTGGAGCTGCTGCGACGAAAACGAAAACTGGCGACAAAAAACCCACTTCGTCCAAATACACCCCATGTTTCCCAGTGACCTCCCTTCCCAGTTAAGGTACCTCAACATGTCGACAGTCGGCAACCTTTGCCTCGGATCACCTTCCGACCTCCGCCCTCCACCTCACTTCCATCGTACGTCTCTCCGTCGACCGTCACCTTGACGCAATGCCACGGCAGCACAATCTCACCCCGAGTCTTCTCTGGGGTCACAAGCTCAATGGCCACCTTCCTGCCACCACCCTCACCCTCGATTTCAATGATAGCTTCCCAGTCGCCCAGGGGACTCGTCCACCCACTGCGGAGGCTTGTCAGATCGCCTGGCAGCGGCTTGAACACCCATCGCCCCCAGCTGACCACCTCGAGTCCCACAGCCTTGAAGCTTAGCGCCTGCGTCGGTCCCGTCGACCACGAGTGACTGAGAGATGTGTACGCCGCGTCGTATCGATAGCTGCGCTGCGATCGGTAGTAGAGAGACCCGTTGGCCGACATGCCCTCGATCAACGTGGTCCCCGTCATGAGCGGCGAGTCCAGCATGTATCCCCACATGCGTCGGACCAGCTTGAGGCCCGTCGCCGCTTTACCAGCTGTAAAGTGCGCCAGCACCTCGATCGAGGAGATGAACGACGAGATGGTATCCGGCAGCTCCGGCGTTAGCGGCCCAATGGCGTTCCATCTCTTTGCTAGAGCATTCGAGATGGCCGCCTGCTGGGACGAGGATACTGTGAGGTTGTAGTAGACAGCAAGCGCGTTGCCGTCCTGTGGAAAGAGCAGGGCGCCGCGGTCCGTCTCGTTGTCGCGGTACAGGGACTGCTCGTCGTCCCACAGCACCTCGTTGAAGGCTTCCTTCAGCTTGGCCGCCGCCGTCGCCCATTTCTTCGCCTGCTCGGCGCGGCCGTTGTCCTTGGTCGCTGTGTCGGCCGCAAGAGAGGCCAGCGCGAACAGGGCGTGGTAGTCGAGGGCGTTGAGGGCCGAGTTGTAGCCTCCGCCCCCAAGACGCGCCCAGTCGTTTGGGAAAGCTTGGTTCGCCAAGCCGACTTTGTTGTCCACGGCTCGGTAGATGTACTCGAGTCCCGCCGTCATGTTGCCCCATGACCTGTCGACCCACTCGGCGTCGCCTGTGAAGATGGCATAGTTGTAGCAGGCGATCATGGTCCACGCGTGGTATGTGTCACTCAGCGCCCCGTTCCGCCACGAGCCCGTCGTCGGTCCCGCAAACGGCGTCTGGCCCGTTGTCTTATTCTGGTAGAAGAACATGGTCTCAATGGCATAGTAGATGCTCTCGAGGCCCGCGGCGCCGAGACCGAGGTACGCCGTCGTGCCGGCAACGCCGAGGTCGCCCGGCCACACGGCGCGATCGCGCTTGGCACCATCGAGCATCATGGGCCCCTCGACGCCGAGCGAGGCGTTGTACGCCCACCCGTCCTTAACCTGCGGCAGGAAGCGCGACGTGAAGGGCGGCCCAATGTTCGTCTGCGCCGTGAAGACGCCGGCGTACCACGCGCGCACTAGGGTGTCGTCCTGCGGCGCCCAAAAGTACCCGTCGTACTTGCTCGGGTCCTGCTGCGATGGCGAGTAGCCAAGGTGGCAGACAATATCGGAGATGGTGACGGCCTCGTAGGCGACGATGGTGACGTACTTGAAGCCGCCACGGAAGCGCTCGGTGGGCATCTTGTAGGCCGTGGTGCCCGCGGCGACGGTGACGTTGAGCTGCTTGTCGTAGTCCTGGGTGTGCACGGCGCCCGTGTCGTCGGAGATGGCGCGCACAAAGGCCGGCGACTCGGCGAAGGCGAGCGAGAACTGCTGCGTCGTCGCCTTTGTGTCAGCCTTCAGCGATAGGAGGCCGCCCACGTAACCAAAGTCGAGCGTGATCTGGGCGCCGGGGTTCATGGTCAAAATGTAGCTTGGTTCCGTGGCTTCCTCCTCGTCACCCTCTCCTGCCGACGAGAGCGTGACAAGCGCATCGCCTTTGATGGCGTAGATGCTCTTGGGCGAGATGGTGCGCGAGGTTGGGGATTGGATGTACAGTTCCCACGGTTTGGCAGTGCCATCGTCGCGGGCGGCGAGGAGGGCCGTCGAGGGCGTCAGCGCGAGGGCGAGGGTCGCCCAGCGGAGGAGGGACGCCATGGTGTGAAGCTGGCTCGTTGTGTCGAGACGTTGTTGGGTGCACCTTTGGAAAAGGAAAGGAGGGAGGAGAGGAGAAAAGGAGCACAGAAAAGGTGTGCACTTGCTTGCACCAGCTCAGAACGCCATGGACTCCTCGTCTTTAAGGCCCCTGGTTCATCTTGTGCAGACGATGCGCCCTCTAAAGGCATGCCCAGACCTACCCGACGAGATCGTCAGTGCCACCTCCCCCAAACAAAGCTGTTTTCCGAGCCGACGACGGGGATCAGGCTTTCTTCGTGGCTCGCGCATGACAGGCCATCGACGGGGGTTGGTGCTGCTGCTGCTGCATTCTGCCTGGTGAAGATCGACAGGGCGGGGTCGAGCGAGAGAGGAGAGAGTCGGGGTAAGTCAGGGCCGAGGAGGCGCGGGGCATCGCTGGCGCGAAGCACGACTAGATCTGGGGTATGGAGCGGATGGAAGGGAGGGGGAGAAGCGGAGATTGGAGGATCTGCGGGGTGGCATGCGATGCGATCGGCTCGGGAGGCTGTGTCTTTTTCTTGTTCTTTCGCGTTCCTGTAGGGTGCTGTGCTGGGTATGTTTACATCAGCCTCTTTGCTGGTGTCGATTCTGAAATGCGGGGGAACCAAGCGAGAGGAGGGGCCGGGCATGACGGAGAAAGATGTGTGCCGAGAGGATGGAGGATGGTGCGATGTGATACTTCTTTTCATGGTGTAGAGTATCCTTGGGAATTCTTCCGCGTGCCGTAGGGAGTGGAGATGTCATGGTCGTGATATTCGGTCGGCCCGGGGTTGGGCGCCGTTTCGCCGGGTCCGGGTGGGTCATCGGTGCCGCTATTCTCGGCCGGTGCGGGGGCGCCTCCGATCGGCTGGTCCGCATACTTTTTTTACTGGCTGGCGGCTGAGAGCTATACTCTCTGCTGCCGACTGAGAGCCTAGGGCTCGACACCGTGACGGGAGGCTTGGGAGGTGTCGGTCCTGGTGGAGTGGCTTGTATTCGGTCGGCCTTGCTCCAAGGTGGTAGACGGCGAGGAGCAGGCGGTGGATGTCAGGGACAGGCAAGATTCATGCACTCTACGGCTCGAGCAGACTAGGGTCTCGTTCGCAGCGATACTTTCGGATGCCGAGCCTCATCAAGCAAATGATTCGCACTTTGGAGCAGGGGATCAATATTGGCAGTCGCATTTCGATGACCACAACGAGCCCGACAGGTTCCCCCATCGTAGCGTGTGTTTTCCTACTTAAAATCAGGCATTTGGCCGTTTAGGTCTGCTGAGAACGTAAATACCACGACGAAAAAGAAAAAAAGAGAAGCTGAGCTTCTTATAGTGAGATCCTTCCAACCGGAGTCGAGCCGGTGACCTTTCGATTGGAATGGAAGCCAGTTACAGTCGAACGTGATGAACCAACTACACTATGGAAGGATTTTGATGAACTGCCCCGTTTTCTGGGCGCTACTTAGGCTGGAAAATCGCGCAGGACATGGGCTTCGAGAACTCCACGATGGGCGGGTCGGCGGATCCTCTTGTGGATTCTCTTCACGAAGACGCGCAGCAGAAGCTCATGACAGCTATTCCTAAAACCGAAAAGTCATCTTAGGGGGCTGGTTCCCTTTGGATTTACCCTTCTGTGCCCTGGAATTGCGGCGCTTCACGTCTCAAGCTTTGACTTGCCTCTGGCGCGATCACCTCGAGTGGTTCGTAGAGCGCCTCTCGAGGACCGTCGATGTGATACCCCGAGTGCGGAGCCAGGCTGTCGGCCGTGACCAGGCCAGCATGCAGCTCGCCCACGTTCCTGACGCCTAGGAGACGCATTCCCCGCTCCAGCTCCTCCTGGAGCAGCTGAACGGTGCTCTCGACGCCAGGCTGGCCATACGCGCCCAGGGGGTACGGCAGGCCGCGCCCGATGCCAACGCCGCGGGCCCCCAGACACAGCGCCTTGAGATATCAGTGCACAGACGTACCCCTCCGTCGACAAAGACGTCAATCCTGTGCTGCAGGCCGCGTGCTGACGGGCCTCCTTGATGGCAGCGGGCAGCCACTCTGGACCGTCAGGGAAGTCAATGCCTTGCCCATAGGAGCGGCGGCCGTTCAGGTCGTCACTCGTAAGTCTGTATTCCATCGCCATGCCAAGCCTCTGCATTGCAACGAGCAGAAATAGTATGGACAACATCGTAGTCTGGTTCTGGTGCAGGCTGTCTGACTTGCTCAAGTCGCGATGGACAATCATCATCGTCGTTCAATGTTAGTGAGCTACAGGCCAGTTGGCGAACAACAGACAGCTGCTCATTAGACTTGAAGGTATCATCGCTCTCATTCCTGCCGTGACCATGAGTACCTGAACATGGAACTTAGGAAACGTCCCCCTGAACGCTACGAACGCAAGTTCCTTTATTGCGAACACCTGTCTAGCTGGAGGCAACATTTTCATAGCCTGGCTAGCGGAACTGTAAGTCGTGTACATTCACCATCTGAGATGGGAAGCGCAGAATCTGACCCGAACAAAAGCAGCCTGCCTTATGAGCCTGAGGTAAGATCTTTGATCATCGGAGCATCCATTACTGCTGTCTACGCCGTAGCCGCGGGCGTTATGATTCTTGTGTGGCCTGCGTGCAAGTCACAGTATTGTGAGAGCCAAACGAGACCTCTAAAAGGGAGATCCAGAGGGCACAGGAAGTTGATCTGCAACTATTAGTCAACCATGGTTGGCCAACAACTATTGCCACATGGACCATCAGGGCCACACTGTGCGTGGCGCTTCACTGCCTTGACAGGAGGTATCTCCTGTATTGCTAACATCTGAACTCTATAAACCATGAATCTTAACCAACTGACAAATGGCAAACAGGCCCAAGAGGATCAAGCTCGCCAAAGCCGATAGTCTTGTTGTTAATTCGTCGAGTAGTGAAGGATCGGTAGAGCGCAAATCCGCCGAAGAAAAGACCAAGGGGCCAATTAACACTACTGCTGAACCAATAATAGGGAATAGCCTGGGGCGGTGATCACCGTATAGGATTCACCGATATGGTGATCACCGAGACCGGGATTCACAGCTCTCAGAAGCACGTGAATCACGGCTTACATGATCGGTGAATCAGATGGGTATATCTGATTCACGAAGGTAGCGGTAATTCAAAGAGATAGCATCAACCGCATCACATTGTCTCATATCACCTACCCTACCTATTCAAAGCTCTCAGGCACAGCCAAAGTACTTAATTGGGGTTCACATAAGCAGTGAAGCCCTCTCAACAACCACCAAATCTATCCCAAGGACCTTGTCTCGACACGGACTGGGGCGAATGGTTCCTTACCAGGTAGCGAGGTACATCAAACAGGGCTCCTGCGCCTCCGTTCAGCGAGAAGTAATACCATATAATGCATAAACTCGAGCCTTATTTCAGACAGAACTGCCCACAGATCATGAATCCATTTAATCCACTCCACAAAAAAAAAAAAAAAAGATAACGCCTAGGTAGGGTAGACAGGATCCTTAGAGATAGACCCCGAAGCATTCCTACATGAGACATAAGATAGTATGAACATAAGTTGGGCGACTTATAGCCCAAAGTTTGCCTCCATTCCCTTCTCAGGGCTCTATGGAAGAATTCCGATACAAAAATACAGCTCTGAGCGCCCTTGATGATCTCCGATGGACGCCAACAGGTGTTCAATTCCCAGTATGTGTGTGGCCGCGTTCAAGATAGGTATGATCCGGATCGGGACCTGCCAAGCAGCTGTGGAAATGTCAAAGGCGGCTGGACGAGTAGGATGAAGAAGCCTTCCACAGGTCATGTCCGCAGTCAAAAGTCAGTTTCGGGGCCAGGATACATGTTTTATTCGAACCCTCCGCAGCTAGGAGGGCCTTTCGCAGCCCTCACACATGCTGCAGTGGTCTCAAGCCCCTGAGCTTTCCCTAAGCTTCTTACTCCTTGGCTATCGTGACTTCAAGGTGGGAAGATTGCGCCACACGAGAGCTTAGAGGTGACATGAGGGTGTAGGACTTCCGTAGGCTTGCATGACTCCATCCTGGAGGTTCTGCGAGATATCCGAACAAATTCGCTGCCTGCAGCTTCAGCAACTAAGTCAAATTCGATGAGATGTGACCAGTCAATAAATGCCATAATAGGCGAACACGCCACCAGCCCTGCCCAAACCCGATCATCAAGCGGCGATTTGGCGGAGTCTGTGGCATCAATAGGGATTGTCATACTCGGGCCAAAAACAAATTCAATCACAGGCTCTACGATGGTGAATGAGCCCGGGCTCAACTCAGCCTGACGACTGTTCAATTAGCCCGGGCGATCATGTCTTGCACATCAGGCCCGTTCATCATTCGACACAGCCACCACAACATGACCAACGACCACACCACTACCCAATCTGGCGGCCTTGTCAGGCGTTTTCGGTTTTGCCCCGAGGCATACTTCAATAAGTAGCAAGAAACATGGTCCGCGGCCACCTTCGCGTTATACCTCGCACGAGGGTCACGTTTACAAGCCTGGCTTGCCCCTCAAAGACAAAGGAACGAACAGGAAACCTTGCCCAGCCCCGCGCACCATGGCCGTCCAGTCTCACGCCAGCATCCCACGACAAGCAAATACATCCCAAGCACTCCCATGAAAACGCAGTCTCAATCACTGAGCCGCCTACAATGCCCTCCGCACAGAGACCCGTCTTCACCCCCGAATCACCAAGTCGCTTCTACCCAACGACCCGCGTCGTGACGGCCATCCCCAACAACCCGCCGCCCGACTATCCCATTTCCGTCCTCGGCAAGATCAAGTACGCGCTCCGCCGCAAGGCCGCCAGGGCCGCTGCTGCCGAGCGCACGCCGCAGACGCCGCAGACTACGTACCACACCAACGAGAGGGGCCAGATCATCGAGACGAGGTACGTGCGGACCAGATGGTGAAGCGCGCATGCTGGCGGCGAACTCAGCGCTGTCTGGATTTCCTGGGACGACCGGGAGACGGCGACACGGACACAGGATCTGTCTGGAGGGCGGCGCAGGTTTGGGCAGCTGTAGAGCGGGAGGTATCCGGACTTGGAAGATGAAGTCCAGTGTAGGGGATGTGACAGATTGCGACAAAAGCCTGCCCAGGCTTCACTTTCTGGGTATTACGGCGAGAGGGTAAGATGCTCGGATATACTTGACAGGCGCGCGTATGAGCTGAGGAGACATGGGTTCAATTTCCATTAGGAGGATGGCATATCCCACCTTGAAGCAACGAGGATGAAATTGACAGATTGAATATCACTGCATAATGCTAACGTTGAAGTGCGTTTTGGGTTGTGTAGTCATGCAATGATGTGTAGTCGTACGATGAGCCAGACTGAGGATCACAGGTGTGCCAAAGGGGCAGCCATAGCGTCAAATGGCGCATCACATTTACAAGGGCAGGTAGTGTTCTTAACCGTTCAATTCTGCATCTCATCGGTCTCATAATCGTGACGAGCTAGCTAGAGTACACCCACGCCGCTCCATGCGGACGAAGGGGGAAGGAATTATGCGGCTGCAACAACGCGCGAAAAGAGGAAAGTACGCCAAGTCCAAGGGCAACCGTACCCGAAAACCGTCCAACTCCATTGACTTTTCTGGTATCCCGTGTTTATCATGAAAACCGCTTAGTCGACCTCCTCCATGGCGCTGTCACCAGTCTCGGTGGTGGTGGCGGCGGTGGCGGGAGCCTCCTCGGTCTTGGAGTCATCCTCCTCGATGTTGAGGCCGATTTGGACGAGCTTGTGGATGCGCTCAGAGAAGCCAGCGGGCTCCTCAATGGTGAAGCCAGAGACAAGCAGGGAGGTCTCGAACAGAAGCTGGACGATGGACTTGACGGTGCGGTCATTGACACCATCGGCCTCGACCTTCCTCTTGAGCTCCTGAACAATGGAGCTCTTGGGGGAGATCTCGAAAGTCTTCTTCGAGGACATGTACGAGGACATGGAGGTGTCACGGAGGGCCTGGGCCTTCATGATACGCTCCATGTTGGCAGACCAGCCGAACTGGCCGGTGCGGATAGCGCAAGGAGCGTCGCCGAGCTTGTGGCTGACAACGACCTTCTCAACCTTGTCGCCGAGCACCTCCTTGAGGGCCTTGGCGAGACCCTCGTACTCCTTCTCCTCAGTCTCACGCTGAGCCTTCTCCTCATCAGTCTCCTCGAGCTCGAAGTCCTTGGTGATATCAACAAGCTTCTTGCCCTCGAACTCCTTCATCTGAGTCATGGCGTACTCATCGATGGGGTCAACGAGGAAGAGGACCTCAAAGTTCTTCTGCTTGAGGGAATCGAGGAAGGGGGACTTGGTGACGGCCTTAAGAGACTCGCCAGTAATGTAGTAGATGTTCTGCTGGACCTCGGGCATGCGAGCGATGTAGTCGGTCAAAGAGGTCATGTCATCACCAGACTTGGTGGAGTTGAAGCGGAGGAGCTTGGCCAGGGTCTGGCGGTTCTGGGAGTCCTCGTGGATACCGAGCTTGATGTTCTTGGAGAAGGCAGAGTAGAACTTGTCAAACTGCTCCTTGTCCTCGGCGATCTCAGTGAAGAGCTCGAGGGCCTTCTTGACAATGTTCTTCTTGATGACCTTCATAATCTTGTTCTGCTGGAGAGTCTCACGAGACAGGTTGAGGGGAAGGTCCTCAGAGTCGACAACACCCTTGACGAAGCTGAGCCACTCAGGGATGAGATCAGTGGCGTCGTCAGTGATGAAGACGCGGCGGACGTAGAGCTTGATGTTGTTCTTGGTCTTCTTGGTCTCGAACAGGTCGAAGGGAGCGCGCTTAGGGACGAAGAGGATGGCACGGAACTCGAGCTGACCCTCGACAGAGAAGTGCTTGACACCGAGGTGGTCCTCCCAGTCGTTGGAGAGAGACTTGTAGAAGGCGGCGTACTCCTCCTGGGTGATGTCCTGGGGGTTGCGAGTCCAGATGGGCTTCTGCTTGTTCAGCTCCTCCTGCTCGATGGAGGTCTCCTTGACCTTCTTGACCTTCTTCTCCTTCTTCTCCTCCTCCTCGTCATCGACCTCCTCGATCTTGGGCTTCTTGTCGTCGTCCTCATCGGCGGCGGTCTCCTCGGCCTCCTCATCGGGGACCTCCTTCTCGGTCTCCTTCAGGACGTGGAGGTAGATGGGGTAGGAGATGAACTCGGAGTGCTTCTTGATGACCTCCTTGATCTTGGCCTCGTTGAGGTACTCAGTCTGCTCATCCTTCAGGTGAAGGATGATCTTGGTACCACGGCCGAGCTGCTCGCCCTCGGTGTCGGGGCGGATGGAGAAGGTGCCACCGGCAGAAGACTCCCAGATGTACTGCTCGTCATCGTTGTGCTTGGAGATGACGGTGACGCGGTCGGCGACGAGGTAGGCAGAGTAGAAACCAACACCGAACTGACCAATCATGGAGATGTCGGCACCTGCGGTGAGAGCCTCCATGAACTGCTTGGTACCAGAGCGGGCAATGGTACCCAGGTTGTTGACGAGGTCCTGTGATTGAGGTCAGTATGTTGCTAGCAAGAAAGTGCGACTTGGTAAAGCAAAACTTACAGCCTTGGTGAAACCAATACCAGAGTCCTGGATGGTCAGGGTCTTGTTCTCCTTGTCGGGGATGATGTCGACGCGGAGGTCCTTGTTGGAGTCGAGCTTGCTGGGGTCCGAGAGGGACTCATAGCGGATCTTGTCGAGCGCATCGGAGGCGTTGGAGACAAGCTCACGAAGGAAGATCTCCTTGTTGGAGTAGACAGTGTTGATGATGAGAGACAACAGCTGAGAGATCTCAGCCTGGAACTCGAAAGTCTCAGACATCTTGGCGGGGGGGTATCAAAGCGTGACGGTCGTGATCTGGGGGCTTGGTTAGTCCAAGGTTGCCAGGCGAGTGTTCGCTGATGTGGAATGGAGACGAGCAGGGAAGGAGCTTGACGCGAACAGACTCGGTGAAGTATGAGCACACTGGCCAAGTCTCCTACGGCGTGCTGACTGGATAAGGCTGCCAACCCGGCGAGTCGAGAGGAGGGGTCGAGCGATTGTGTGGGATATGAGGGGGGAAGCTCTCGGCGAGGCGGGGAGAGGGCTTACCTAAAGGGAAATTGCAAAGAAACTCTTGGGTCTAGAGGTTCAAGAGAATAGTAGAGTTCGCTATGATGCGATGGGATGGAGAGTGAGTGGTATGTGGGAGGAGAGTAGAAATTTGTGTTGAGAGGAGGGGAGAGAAGGAGAAAAGCAGCTGCGGCAGTCGGTCGTAAAAAAGAAGACCTGAAGCCCAAGCTAGAGGAGCCCCTGCGGCGCCTGGAGAATTCTATGCGATTCTATCCTTCTCGCACCTTCCACCTTCCAGGCGCTTCTCTGATTCGCTTGCCCTGCCACCACGGCAACGAATGGTGCACGATGATTGGCTGAGATGTGCGGGCGCTGTGGGAACACCTACGAAAAAAGAGACGGTCTAGCAGTTGCCTCCTTCTGATCCCTTGCCTTGTCTGGCCTTGTGCTTTTCGATGCAGTTCTATATTGTGGATTTCCCATGGTTGCAGCAGCATCCATTCACCCATGGGGGGGTCATGGCCTGGGAAGCTCTCGTGGATTCCAGGCGGCTCTGGCAGTCGTCTTTGAGTCACCGCGAAGCCTCCAGAATGCCACTCCCACCTTCCGATAAGACCTCTTATCGCAAGGACCGGCCTCCACGAGGCTGAGGGGCAATGCCTGGACCCCGGATTCCAGGGCGTTTGGTCCAAGCAACAATGGCCAGTCGGTGAGGCTCCCAGGCGGTCCAGGCGCTGGTCCAGGCACTGGCCTAAGCACTGTGGGGCCCGCGTTGAGCATCCGCCACGGTGGTCCACCCTGGCCTGAGGATATCGATGGCTACCTGCCTACGTTGTCTCCCAATCACCGATGCAATCAAGCTGGTGCGGCGTCTGCCTGCCATGACTTGAGTTGACGATACTGCTTCCTGATTGGGGCCTGACTCGCTGATAGTCCATGCCGTTGCGGTTGGGAAACGCTGTGCTGGGCTATGGTTGTAGAGAAGGTGCAGTTATTTGTTCTCAAGGTCATGTTGTACTGTATTCACGTTTTGTCGAATAATTGGTCCTGATCCAGAAAGTTCTACCGCTCTACGAGAGGGCCTATCAAGAACTACATAGAAATTCGTCATAGAAGTAGGCGGACAACATCAAGTTTGTGTGGTTGATCAGAGGTTAAAGACCGTAAGGCATGAGTCGCCTTGCAGGCCCGAGGGACGAACAACTTGGCCCTCATTCCACGTTCTCTTTTTCTCATGGTCTATCTACATATAGGCACATGAAAATTTACCACCAAAGCCACAACCTGAATTCGAAGTAGTCTCGGGGCTATGTGAACGCACAACAAACCTGACGCAAAGCCAAGCCTCGCAGAGACGACAGGACCACCATTGTTGCGCCTCTCTGCCATGCCAAGGTGATCCTCATTATACATTGTGTTGTACACTCTATAAGCCGATTTCACAACCGTCTATCACGAACAACCGAGCCCCTGTACACGCCCCAGGCCCAACAGGGCTACTCCCCCTTGACGATCCCATCGCCAACACAGCGGTACCTCCGATCAGCATACACGAGCCCAAACTCATCCTCCCCGTCCTCCTCGCCCTTGACAATCTCGACAACCTCCCCAACGACAATGACGTGGTCCCTCACCCTCACGAGCCCCTGCGCAGGCGCATCGTCGAGCACCTAGCTCAACAAAAAACGTGTACGCCCTTCGCCCCGGAGGACGGGTGACATCGCCGCGCTGTC
>NW_009276927.1:283893-311385 GCF_000150675.1 Verticillium dahliae VdLs.17
TAACCATTGTGGTGGATTCGAACTTTTTGCATCGGCGCCGTCTTGCAGCACCGAACCGCGAGGTTATCGATAAGACACGAAAGTGGATTCGCCGGTTGGATGTGCAAGGTGTGGCCTCGGTCAGCCTCACCGAACTGACCCTGAGAGTCGGGAAATTTTGTGACCACCCGCAGCTTTACCACTGCGCTCCCATCAACCCTCCAGTCGCGACTTACCCTTTTCAACCGCCATCAGCGAGCATCTCGCACGCCCCGTCACCAACACAACCACGACATCGACCTCGCCCGTCGAGTGACAAACATGGCTTCTCTCCCCTCCGCCCTCGCCCGGCGCCCGCTCCTCCGCCACACGACGACCAAACCCACAACCGGCAGCTTCCAGCCCACGCACCCAGCCCACCTCGCCGCCCGCCAGTCCCGCGCCGCGACCTACATCCACCGCCCGCGCCGCCCCTACACCTTCACCCAGCTCGTGCAGCTCTCGGACGGCTCGACCTTCACGGCGCGCACCACGTCCCCGGCGCCGCTGCACCGCGCCGACAAGGACTCGCGCAACCACATCCTCTGGCAGCCGTCGGAGAAGACGCTGCACAACGTCGAGCTCGACGAGGCCGGCAAGCTGGCGGCGTTCCGACAGAGGTTCGGCCGCGGCTTTGACCTGCTCGACGCCGCTTCGGAGGAGGCCGACGCGCAGGCCGCGGGGGATAAGGGCAAGGGCCAGGGCAAGGGCCAGGGCAAGGGCAAGGGTGATGGCGCCGTTGAGGAGGTCGGCGAGGATGAGGTGTGGGACATGGGGGGATCTGATCAGCGGATACTCGACGCCCATGAAAGAACCCCAAGGCACCCGCAGTCCGCAGGAAGACGAAGGGGAAGAAATAAGGGGTCGGGTTCGGCATGACATGTCCGGAAAGGGGGGGGGGGAGGGGTTACGAGCTTGATCTCATGTATAGCACGCTGAGCAAGGTCACGCGGATGGGTCCTTGTTCCGAAAGATGGGACGGCAGGTCGTGTAGGAGGGAGACGCTCATTGTGCGATTAGAAGGTCCAGGCCGGACTCTACTGTTATATATGTACAACACCAACACCATTGAAAACGACCTAACTGTTTGTCCACTTCCTCCCGACGCCCCCCTGTTGTTAGTGCATCATGCCAGAGAACCCCCATCTCACGAACCAAGGTGGAGATGAGGCTTGTCGAACCGCAGCCAGCTAACGATACGCCGGTTGCGCGACATCGGCAGAGCTGCCCAGCGACTCGAATCGCACGGCGGACCCCAGAAGGACATGACCGAGGTGCGCCGCGGCGCCATCTTGGTCGGCACCTAATCCGAGTCATCGTTGATTGTCGCCCGAGCCCGATCAATTGCCGTGTCACCGGCCGGCTTGTTGCCTTCTGTCACAGGTGGGCGGTAAAAGACCGTCTCGTCGTCGTCAGCGTCAAGCTGCATGAGGAACGTCTCCCACTTTTCGATCAACTGCATTTCATTAGCCACACGCCGTAATGCAGTAATGCTCTCTCAGAGCAAGGCCTTACCTCCTTCTGCGCCTCGACGGCGCTCTCCAGGAACGTCTCCACACCGCTCTTGAAGTCCTCAACCTTCTCCTTCTCAAAGCGGTCCAGTTCCGCGCGCATCAGTCGGCCCATGTCCTCGAACAGCATGCGCGCATGGTGGCATTTGCGCTCGGCGTCGGCGACCTCGGCGCCCATCTGGTTGAGGCGGTCCTGCTGGCTCTTGCCCTGCCTCAGGAGCTTGTCCTGTGTCGTCTTCTTCTTCTGCATCTCCGACTCGGCCGTGTGCCATGAGTAAAAGGCCTTTTGCCGCTGCGCAAATGCCTGCTTGACAGATCCGATGAGTCGGATGTACTCCTCGAGGATTATGCCAAACGTGAGCACGTCCTGCTGGGCCTGCCGATCGTAGACATCGCGAATGGTAAGCTGCAGCTCGGAGAGGGCGTCGAGAGGGCCAGAGAGCGAGGGCGAGAGCTCGACGGTGGAGAGGGCGTGCAGCGAGGCGGAGAAATCGCCGGCCGCCTCGGCCATCATCTTCCTCTGGCCGACCATGGTCTCCATGGCTTTGAGTAGGGCTCGGAGCTGGTTCTCCAGCGCATCGAGGTAAACCTTGCGATCGTGGAACCACTGTATCAGTTAGCCTGGCAAGACTGGCGATTCGGCACTGTCACTCACGTCATCCTGCTCGACAAACTTGCTGCCGCCGCCGACGCTGATGCCCAGGCTGCCCAAGACACCCTTGCTTTCTGTCGGGATGGGCTCCCTCCGCTCCTTGTGCTTGATGTCGACGTTGAAGGATTCGCTCTCGAGGAACAGCTTCAGGTCGCCGTCGAGCTGCAGCGTAGGGTGCGCCGCGATCTTGTTGAGCATCTTCTCCAACGCGGCGCGGCGGCTCTCGACAAAGTTGGTCTCGAAGCGACCGACGGCCTGCTTCTCTGGGGGCGGCGGCACGACGATGCCGGGGTTGTTCCCGTGCAGTGTGTTATACAGCCACAGGAAATCGCGGTACCGTCGCTTCACCTCAAACTCGGGTTCCTTGTACGCCTTGGATGTTGTCTGCGTTGTCAGCGACGAAACCGGCACGTCGCCTCGTGGGGCGGGCGGCTTACCTGAGTCCGCACGGCATACTGCACGTGTGAACTTGTAAAGTCTCCGACCTTGTGGGGATCGCCGACGGAAATGTGGAAAGTCGGCCTGCTCGCTTGTTCGACGCTCACGCTGGGGTTGGTGGTTGTCCGAACGGCGCTCGGGTGGGCAGCCTGAACAGGAGGCGGCGCGCGAGGGCCACTTGCGCGGTTGTAATCGTCATCCGCATCGTCGACACGATGAGGGTCGGCGGGACCAGCGCGGCGCGTCTGAGAGGGCGGCATGGTGGTGCGAATCACCATCTCCTCCTTCTGGGGCGGGACGGGGGGCGCATCCTGGCCGAGATCGGGAGTACCGGGAGTAGCAGGGCCGCCAAGGGGGCCCAATGGACCGAGAGGGTCGTCGTCGACGGCTTCGAGGCGGGTTGGCTGGGCTACCATGCGGCGAGGAGCAGCGCGCGAGGCGCGAGTTGAAGAAGTGCTTGGAGCGGAGGACTTGGGTGCATCATCCTGCGATTGGGAGGTTTCGGGTTGCGAGGTTTGCGAAGGCGCCGACTCGCCCCAAGGGGATTCTTCGAGAGGATCCATGGTGGCCCGGAACGTGACGGGTGACGGGTGACGGGTGAGCAGGGTTGTGGGAGGTGCAGGTAGGTTGGATGTCAGCACAAGAGGTGGATTGGAATGAAGGTCGCAGCGTGGGGAGGATGTCGTTGCGATGTACCTCATCCAACCCTCATTGCCATGGTCATGGTGCCTGGAGCATTACGCACGAAGGGGGGCAAGTGCCTGGGGGAAGCTGGTGCCACAGTCAGCCACACAGGACGTTCGCACAGCCACATGCAACCAACTCATCGCCATCATCGTCTGCTCCAACTTCGCAGGCATCACCATCACATTCTCTCCATTCGTACACTTCAGGAGATGATTTCACCTGAATGGGATTGACACTATTTTCTTTGTCATGTAATGATGTTTCTCAAAATCAGTCACTCAATCAAACGATGTGATTGATGATACATCACCATGTCGGTATGCCTCGACCGCCCTCGTTCGAGGTACTCACTTGAACGATTATTGTCATGTGGTTTTGCAGGACAGCGGGAGTGAACACTTGATTATCCCTTCAGATCTCGAACACGGGCATCGGCTAGCCCTCTGCAGCTATCCGTCCTCAAGGCAAGACACAGTCGGTCTTCCCGTCGACGTGTCACCATGTCCTGATGGCCGTGAAACTGATCCTGTCTGTGCTACTGAGATGACTGCGACATCTCTCAAAGGCCGATCATCACAGTCCATGCGACAGTCCCTCCGATCCCTGGTCCACCTCGTCCTCGAAACCCACCGCCATGCCAGGCTACATCTGTCCACCCCAGCGACAATGACACCCACGCAGATGACCGACAGCCGCAGCCCCGAGGTCAACGGCGACATGACCACGATCTGGATCCCCCTGACGACCGCGTACCCCTGCCACACCTCCTGCTCCTCCCTCTTCTGGCGCCTCGACAAGGAGGACTCCCCCATCGTCGCATGGGACCCGGGCTACGAGCTCTGGGTCGACCCCTCGGCCTCGTGCCAGCCCGCCGCCGTCTCCTCCTGGTGGCACGCCGAAGACCGCGACCAAGACATTGTCCAGACGCGCTGGAGCCTCGGGCCTCTCGTCTGTCCCGGGGCCTACACGACCGCCATGACGAGCGACGCCGGCGCCGGCTCCACGCTCCTGGGGTGCTGTCCGAGGTATGTTCTCTCCTTCCAGCTTCGTCTTCGTCCCGTCGTGGCCGCCATGTACCTCTTTTCTCTTCTTCGGCGTGTCTCAAGCTGATCTCTCCAGCGGCTACACGTTCATCACCTTCGTGGGCCCGAACCGCATGGGCCAGTGCATATCAGACGTCCGCCCCAACCAGGTCCTCACCTGGGCCGAGCCCGTCTCCGCCATGAGCGGCGCCTGGGAGTACACCAGCTTCGCGCCCCAGCTGTCAACCGTCGACGGCATGCACATCAACGGATGGGTCTTCAACGCCGTCGACACCGCCGCCGCGACGGGCACGCCGACCGGCGGAGACGGCCAGAGCGCAGACCAGGAGGCGGACAGGAGCAGCAGCAGCTGGACGTCGACGACCAAGATAGCCGTGGCGGTCGGCGTGCCGCTCGGGGTCCTCGCCCTGGCGGGACTGGCTTTGGCGCTGTTCTTCTATCGCAGGCGGGGAAAGGCTGCGACGGCCGAGGCGGAAGCGACGGATGATCGGGTCGCGAGCCTTCCTGCGCCGTCCGTGTCGCCGCTCGAGACGCAGGGCCGCGTCGAGAGTAGCAGCCCGAACGAGGTCGCGAGTGTGGAGAAGCCGATTGAAGTTCTCAGCGAGGAGAGGCGGACAGAGGTAGCTAGCGAGGAGAGGCCAATAGAGATGGTCACGGATGACATGTCGGGGATGCCGGCGCCTCATGCCGTGGCGGAGCTTCCAGCGAGGATGTAGCTTCTTCCGAGTCATCACATGGTATCCACGGAGACTTGAAGAGATCGCTTGACGTAGGGCACGTAATTGAGTGCTTGATTGCTTCACTTCCTTCGATTGCATCCCGGACTGGTTTTGCCCACGCAATCAGTGGAACCCTGGCAGCCAGTCTGTGGCGAAAGTGCCAATATAATCACAATAGCATTCCTATCGACTACCCCAACCATGGGCCATCCAAGGCCATATCCCTAACGCCATGCGAGCAGTCCAGTTTTGTCGCCCCCGTGTCCGCCGCTACCATCACCGCTCAGGATCAAAGCACCCGCCAGCTACGACGAGGTTCATCCTGGTGAACTGCACCGCCATGACGGGCGTCTTCTTCGTCGGGAAGGCACTAATCTGGTCGGGCGTGATCATGACCTCCTTGCCCTTCTTCTTGCCTCCGCCGGTGCCACCGGTGCCGGTCCCTGATGACCCTTGACCACCAGTAGCACCGCGCTCCACGGCCCCGCCCGTCGCGGGTGCGCCCTCGCCGCCCTCCTGAGTAGGCGCAGTGCCCTGCTGTGGGACAGCCTTGTGGCCATCGGCGGGAAGCTCGACGTCCCAGAGACGAACAGTGCCGTCCTGGCCGCCGGAAACGAGAACGTTGGACTCGACGCTGAAATCCATCGACCAGATACCGCCCTTTGCGTGACCCCTCGACCTTTTGATCCGCGTGCCCTTTTCAATATCCCAGAACATAATGTTGCCGCCTGTGTCACCACTGGCGAGGATCTTGCCGTTGGGCGCGCACGTCAGTGAAGAGATGTATTCGTTGTGGCCGGTGAAGACACGGACACAGCCGCCCGTGACGACAGACCACATGCGAATCGACTTGTCAGTCTCGTCGGATGCTGTGAATAGGTAGGTGCCGTTGGGGTGCCAAGCCAGAGCCGAGATGCTGGTGTTGTGGCCGACGAGAAGGCGCATAGCCGAGGCGTGGTCCTGCATCCAGAGACGAGCCGTCTTGTCCCAGCCGCCGCTGACAAAGTAGTGACCGTGCGGGCTCCACGAAACCCTCATGACGGGACCGTCATGGCCCTTGTAGATGCACAGACACTGCCACAAGTCTAGAGACCACAAGCGAACATGGCCATCCGCAGAGGCTGAAAGCAGAAGCTTGGCTCCCGTGTCAATGGCACCATTGCCCTTGCCTTGGTGAGCGAAAGGAGTGTGGTTACCACTTGCGATGGCATCGGAAAAGGCAACGTCATAGACGGGACCAGAGTGGCCGATGAGTTTGCGATTGTTGGCCTTGAAGTCGAGATCGTGGGCAGCCTTGGACTTGAGAGCCTTTCCGTCCAGAGTCCACACGCGGATGTAAGAGTCAGTAGTACCGGCGGCGACCAACTCATGGTCCTTGGAAAAGTCTAGGCATGAGACGCTGGGTCTTCAATTAGCATGAGTCAGTTTGCTGAGTGATTGTTTATTCTTACCTGCCGAGAGAGTTGTGGAAGGTGAACATGCACGCGCTGATGGGAACGCCGACGCCGCCTGTGCGGCCCTCAATCTTGAAGCGATCGCGGTTCTCCCGAACCTTCTGCATCTCCATGACGACGTCTCTCGCGCGAGAGGGCGGCAGAGGAAGGTCAGACCTTGACGGAGCATCGGCGCTTTCTTCACGCTTAATCTTCTGCTCGAACTCATCCGCAAGCGATGCCTTGCCTTCGGTAGGAGGGTTGCGCTGATCCGCCTCAGCGAGCTCAGCGCGCACGTCGTCGCGCAAATCTTCGTCCATCGGCATGGGTCCCAGACGCAACGCCACAGACGTGTCGAGCATGTCCCTGTTCGTCAGGCCAAGAGAGATGCCGGGGATGCCTTCGTTGTCGTCAATCTCATCCAGGGTCATGTTCTGCGTGCGGCGATAGATGGCCTCGAAGCTAAAGGGCTCGATAGGGCCACGAGCAGTCGAGTCAATCTGGCAAAAGGTCTGCAAGATGTAGATGATGACAGCACCGCCATTCTCCTTCTCTCGCTCGAGGAAGTGAAACAGGTTGCCGGTGACATGCTGATTAAGAGGGATGCGGAACTTGTTCTCGGTGTAAAGCTTGCAAGTCGCATTTTCCTTGAGGTGGTGTGGAATGGAGATGGTGTCAAACGTCTTCAGATCATCGGCATGTCCGGCCTCGAAAAAGGGTTTCAAGCCAGTCAGGAGGTTCTTGGCATCATCAAGGTAGCCCTGGTTGATGAGCTCCATCCATGAGTAGACAAAGACGGGCCAGAGAAGCTTGCCGAGCTCGAACTGAGAGATGTCAGCCATAGGCACCTGAGGGAGGGAAGAAAGTGCAGAGTGCATACCTTGTAAATATCCAGGCCGTTGTCGACCCAGTCCCTCAGCATATTGAAGGCCTTCCTATACTTCTGAGGACCCAGGTCGTCAACCTTGGCCTGAATGGGCCGACCATCGGGACCCAGATGACTGGATTCCTGCCGGAAGATGTTCTCCGTCCTCGTGAAGCCGCGCTTCAAGAGGTAGTCGGTGACCTCAAAGGCTAAGTCAGCAGAGAGCAGGTATGGGTCGCGCATGATGTTTGGTATCAAAAGTTATGCATGGCCTTGTCGTGCAGATGGAAGAGCAGCTCAAAGAAAAACTCACGATTTGGTTGAGGTTTTGATTCGACATGGGCGGCTGTGCTGCGGCAGGAGCGGCCGCTGCTGGTGCTGCTGTTGCTGCGACGGCTGTGCCTGGTGTTACAGGTTGCTGCGACGGCGTGAAGTTGCTCTGTTGCGGTCCAGCGCTGGGGGGCCCGTTGCCTCCTGGCGGACCGCCGGGGGCTCCAGCGCCCGACATGATGAATGATGATGGTGGTTTTTTTTGGGAGGGGCTGCCTGTGTTGATGTAGCTCAGTCGATCGCAGGAGGCAGGGTGGCTGGTTCGGAGGCTCAGAGAGCAGAAGGAGTCGTGTCAGCGTCCGTGAACCCTTGTTGCACAAAGTATAAAGCTCAATCTGAAGGTGTATTATGGAGTCCAAAGCTGATTGGTTCGTGAGACGGAAGGAGCCTCGTAGTGATGAAGCTCTACAATGTCGTTGGATGAGTGAGGCGCTGGGATGGTTGATGAGAGGCCAGTGGATGAAGGCCAAACGCGAATGCAAGGATCGTCGCGTTCCAATCTCCCCACATCACCCCGCTGTGTGCATACCGAGAGCACACCTTGCCTTACCAAGGTTGCCCACCAAAGGTCAATGCGCCTACTGCGACCTCTGCCTCGCCAACTGAATCCGACGCATCTATCCGTTCTTCCACCTCTCACTGAGCAGCATCGTGAATCTCATCACTGGCATCCATCTTCATCACCAAACCCAGGCCGGCACGCACAGATACTTCCCCTACACCAAGGGCCATATCAGCCATCATGGCCGACGACAGCGCCATGCAAGACGCCACGCCACCAGCGTCCCAAGCCCCGCCCCCCGACGCCGACACCGCAAACACCTTTTCCCTAGAAGAGCGCATCGCGCAGCTCTGCGAAATCGACAAGGTCCGCCCCACCAATCCCCTTCTCACCTCTGCAGAAGACTAGATGTTCGAATCCAAGCTGACGCCAAGACAGAACATCGTGGCCCTCATGTCCCACACAGCAACAGCCCTGACCTCCCTCTCCCCGCAACCCCACATCCCCCAGACCCAGCAGACCGAGACGTTCAAGTCCGCCATGGACGGACTCCTGTCGACGCTGCACACGGTCGACGTGCGCATGAAGCGCCAGATCCTCGCCCTCGAGGAGGCGGGCATCATCCGCCTGCGCCAGGACGCCAGGGTCATGAACGAGGACGCCAAGATTGTGGCCAAGCCGTCGCTCGAGCCGAATGGCGTCGGCGGCATCGGCGCGCTCGACGTCGGCTGGCTCAATAGCCGGAACAGCAAGGTCGAGAGGGACATGGAAGCCGAGCTCTGGGCGCGGATGCGGGCCTTGCTGGAGAGGCAAGGGGGGGAGGCTGGCCGGGGAGACGACGAGATGGAGTCTTAGCTGGGTCGCTGGGTGGGATATTGGCCAGCGGGATGCTGTGCTTTAGTGTGCTTTACTCGTGGCGTTTCGGGATGGAAGCAGCACTTTAGCTGCCTGGCGCACGGGGCATGAGAGAATGACGGAATGAACTTAGGAGTTGGAATCGCAAATGTGTTGGCGAGAAAAGCACGTCAGCACGCCAGGTCACAGGCACACGTAAATGACCATATCAAAAGTTATTACAACAGGCAGGATTCTGTGGATACGAATAATCATAACGCCTACTTGTGCAAGGATGCAAACTACTAGGAACAGAAACGCCAACCTCATCATCGCATCATTATTACCCTTCCCCCACGGAACACTCAAAAGCGCTTGACCGCCCGAACAAGGCCAACATCCGCCTTGGAGAAAGCAGCCCAATCTGGCGAGTATTGGAGACATTCGTGGAAAGCCGGGATCGTCTCAGGCGCATTGGCGTCGCTGTAGTGACACTTGATAGTGCCCGATATGCCTGCTCTTTTCCGGAGCTCTTCGACGGTGTCCTTGTCAACCGGCTTGTCGGTCTCTAGGGCTGCCTCGTCGGCCTTGTGCTCGTCATTCCACTCCACATCCACGACCCAAGGTGATGTCCAGTCACGGCGGAAGAGCCTGAGGCTCCCGACGCCTGCATCGGGATACTGTCCCAGTCTAGAATCGAGACCCTCGGAGCCGCGAATGGCAAAGTTCGAGACGGGCTGGTCAAAAATGACAGTACAGACCTTCGAGTCCGCCGCGTTAATCGACAGGGTAGCCCGGTTCTTGCTGTCGTCTGATCGTGTAATGTTGACCGACACTAGATGCTGGTATCTCTTATTGGTGACGGTAACCGTTCCATTATCCAGGCCGTCATGCAGCAGAGGCGGGACCGCGGACCCATCGTACGAACAATCAACAAGACCAGACCTGGCGTTCGAATCGGTGCAGGTAATTACCTTGCCTGACGTAGAGGGCAGCTCCCCAATGACCGAATGGACGTACTTGTCAAGACCTGTCAGAGAGACCTTGGTGGATCCATCGCTCACATCAATCTCCTGCACAAAGTAGATCTTGTACCTGTTGTTTGCAGAGAACGGGAAAGCAATGAGGTTGTAGATGAGCGTGCCAGCGAACGCAGCAAAGAGGATGGTGGGAACATAGTAATGAACCCGGTGAATGAAAGGGGCAAGCGGCACGAGTATGACAATGCTGAGAACAGCAATGATCAGGTAGGTAGTGAGAACGCTGCCTCCATCGGCACCGCCAGCCTGTGTCGCGGCGACAGCGAAAAGCCCAATCTGTCCCCACAAGATGACATTGATCGGAGCCAGCAGGAGGAACTGCAAGATCCAAGTCCAGCCTGGCAGCCGGCCAGACCAGGGCTGCTCGTTGTCAAAAGGTTTGTGCTTATCGGGACTGCTCTTTCTGGTAAACACAGACCGGTATGCTGTCCCAAAGGTCGATCGCACGCGACTGTCTCCACCAGCCCTCAGAGGCGTGGTCTCAGTAGGCTCGTGGTCGCTATCGTCTCCGTCACTGTCTTCGGCTTCATCGTTTGGTGTGCCCGGAGCGATCAGAGCATCGTCATGGGGGAGCTCGCTGATTCTGTCGCGGACTTGGTGGTCGTCGTGTGCCCGACGGGCATAGTCGTGCTTCTTGGTGAGACCGAACAGCTCAAGGAAGCTGATAACAGTCGACAGGAAAAGCGCAGAGTGCAGAAACACAACAGGATAACCCGATGCGATCTTGAGACGATCCTCCGTCACCGCCACCACAATGAGCAGACCCCAACTGACGATGAAGAGCCAAATGTGAATGTAGCCCCGCTGCAGAGCACTTGGTCTGACAGCGCTGGACCCCTTGAGGGTCATCCAGAGGGACACATAAAACAGCGATAGCATCATGCCCCAGCTAGGATGTGTGTCAGATACCAGGCAGAAACTTCAGAGCTGACAACTTACACTGTATATTCGCTGCTGTAGACGATCATGGGGTTGATCTTGGTGAGCAAAAAGGCCGAGGCCAGCGTAAGCGCACCTGAGAAGCCCACTGCGATAGGGAAGCGCGTGAAACCACGGAAGCCGCCGATTGACACGGGGTCCTCTGAACCCTCGTTGTGAACGTTAATCTTTCTCGAGAAGAAGTAGAGCTTGTCGTGGCAGTTCAAGATGAAGACGATGACGGCAAGGATCAGAGGCGACACAATCAGCAGCGTCAGGGACCACGCGAAAAGTCCTCGGAGCCCAAAGACAGCGAAGCCGTTGCCGAACATATCGAACCAAACACCCTTGCTGGCGTGGGATCCGCTGGGCACCTTGCGCCTGTCGCCGTCAGACCTCTGGCCCGAAAACGTGTGCGTGTTATCCGAGAGGCTCTTGATGGCGGCGATCGAGTTGGAGAGCATATGCCAGAGGCTTGCGGGGGAAGCATGGCGGGTATCATCCTGGTCAGTGTGGTACCGGGGACGGGGTCTGTAAAAGGCAATGTCGAGCCCACGTTGGCCAAAGATGTCGTCCCAGACTACAAAGTCAGTCTGACTCTTGACAAGGCCCATGGAGAATCCATCTGAAGCGACGACGAGACCGAATGGGTGAGGGGCCTTCTGGTACGCCTTGGTGACCTGCTCATCAGATGATCGGAACAGGACGGCACGGCCGCCGGCGCCGGCACCCTCCAAGTTGACAAATGTGGTAGGGAACGAGAACAGGGGGCTGTTGGCGAAAGCCTTGGCTCCCAACAGGCCGTCTTCTTCGCCATTGTTGAAGAGGAGCAACAGGCCGCGTTTCGGCTGTCGGCCCTGGGTCGTGAAATAGTTGAGAATCTGCAGGATGCTCACGCATCCCATGCCGTCATCAGTGGCACCGTAACCGGACGCAACCCTGGCTTAAGTTAGTTTTCTTCGCACACACACACAGCGCATACATGAAATGGCTAGCCTTACGAGTCGTAGTGGGCGTTGACGAGAACACCTCCTTTGCCAATGACGCGCACGTCATTCTTGCCGGACTTCCACCACTCGCCTTCTTCATCCTCGGTGCCACGAATGTAGACCAACTTGTTGGTGCCCTCGAAGTATGTGCCCACGCCAGCGGTGTGATCGCCAAGCATGCCAATATCGGTCGCCCATGTCACATTGGCGAGGTTGTCATCGAAGACCGTCACGGATGGGGCAGAGGAAGAACGGCTGGAGAGCTCGAGGGTGGCATCAGCATTTCGCTTGGGAGCGCTAAGAAACAAAGTTAGTCAGGCGGAAGACAAGCAAGACTACGGAATAAAGACTGACATGGTCTTGGTCCCCTGCACGGCACCAGTCTTTTCCAAGGTCCAGTTCACATCGTTGCGGTCGAGAATGGTGGCGATGCGCTCGAGGATGTAGTCGCCAACACGTTCGTTGTCACGGCTGTTGTAGGGGTGGTAGTGTTTCGTGATGGTCGTCAGGTCGTGCCAGGCTTCGGTCAGATTGATACCGGGGGTCGGGGTCGGGGAGGATGGCGCGGGGGGCACGGTCTCATGAATCCACAGCAGAGGTACTAGGAGAGCAAGGTAGATAATGATGGTCCAGAAGGTGACGGGTCCGACCCGGAAGCCGAAGGGGTTGTGGCACTTCATGGCGGGCGTCAGACGGTGGACGGACGGCAGAGAGCCAGGTGCGTGAATGGTGTCTGGTGGTAGTCCAAAAAAGATGAGGCCGCCGAGACGACGGGGTATGGCCTGGCAGAGAGCGCAAAGGGTGAGGAGGTTGACGGCATAGTCGATATTGGAAGTGGGAGACAGAGGAGGGCGGGGTGGCCCAAGCTCCATTGCTGCTACACTCGAGCGATGTCATCATAGGCAGGTATAGCTGTCTAAGGCACATGCACCCTACCGCAGGTCGTGGTTGGCCTGGAATGCGGGGCGAGGAAGCCACGCATCTGTCGCTATCGCCGAGGTGAACCGCTGTGGTCCGCCGTGGCCCGCTGTGGCCCGCTGGGATGTAGGTAGCGCCTGCATCGCATATGCAAGTCATGCCCTGTCTCCAGCATTCTCATGCACACCAATCGAGAGAACCTGTGACCGCGAGGCCCAGCGAACATGAAGCTCACAACTGAACATTTCCGCAGGTCATTCTCATCACAACATGCACGAGGCACAATGCCAAACCTTGATAGTTTTGCGTTAGTCACTACATATTGGGTGCATACTGAAGTCAGTCTAATGGTACATTTCAGTGCCTGCTCGGGCACTCCCAGTCGTGATCGACCTGCGCGGATCGCCGGTGCAGACTCTCCTCGGATTCTCTAGACTTGTTAGACGCCCCCAGAGCAAGATAGACGGTGCCTGAAGCCTAGAAAGTCAAGACGGCCTGTCATGTCAAGAGGTCATCATCATGCAAGCTCAACAGCCCTGCTCGTCAGTACATGGCGACTTGTCCACGATAGGTAGCTCAGGCATGTTCAGGTGTGCTAGGCCGTCTCAAGAAGCCAAACGCTGTTAGTCCACTGTAGCCGCTAGCCTTGTCGTTGGCCTCCCTCAAGCGCCAGGAGGGGGCGGGGGCGGCTGGTCGCTGGGAGGTGGAGGAGGTGCGTTGTCCGAGGGGGGCGGAGGAGGAGGAGCACCGCCTGCGTACTGCTGGATGAGTGCGTTAAGGTTGCCAGTGAGGTTAGGCGGGGCTCCAAGACCAGGAGCTCCAGGTGGCGGCGGGATGCCGGGAGGAGCACTCATGCCGGGAGGAGCACCATAGCCACCAGAGTAACCGCCGTAGCCTCCGTAGCCGCCCTGCGTACCAGGAGCCTGCTGCCACGGCGCGGCGTTCTGACCACCATGACTGCCATAGTTGTTACCACCTTGACCGCCGTAATAGTCGCCGCCGCCGCCGCCGCCACCACCACCATGGCCGCGATGATCATCGCGGTCGCGGTTACGGTCACGCGCCCAGGGAGCAGCACCGCCGCCTCCACCACCACCGCCGCCGCCGCCAGAGCCGCCGTCATGGTTCGACTCGTTGCGCGACCGCCAGGGAGCAGGCCCGCCTGTTGGGCCGCGCTGCCAGGGCTTGACATCACCACCTCTCTGGTCGTTGTTATACGAGCCAGGTCCGGCTTCGATGCGAGCAGGAGGAGCGCCATCGGCGGGGCCGCCGCCAAGCTCTTGCATGAGTTGCTGAGCTCGGTCAGTATACTATTGCACACCGGGTCAGGGGATGGACATACCTCGTACTCGCGATCGACGGCATCGCCACCGTCGATGCGACCGGCAGGACGTGGGCCGGCGCCGTCGTTGCGCCAGCTGGCTCCACGCTGGCGGTCGGGACAATCCCTAGCCATATGGCCAGCGTTGCCACAGACTCTGCAGATGATGCTGGCGGTGTAGTTCTGCTTCTCGGGGCAGTCGTACTTGCGATGTCCGATTTGACCACAGTTCTGGCAAGCCTGGTTCTCGTCGTCACGGAGCGTGCCGTTCAGAGCAGCAAGCTCACGGAGCTGGTTACGCTTGAGCTCATTCTGGCCTTCGGGGATGGAAGCAGCCTATAGTTCATTAGTACATGTTCAGAAAAACAGGAGGCGCAAAACGTACCGTCTCAATGACATTATGAATCAGCTTTTTGGCCTTGTTGACCTTCTCCTCCGTGTCGGCCATGATGAGGCAGTGGAGGTCCTCCTCCTGGTTACTGGAATGAGCGGCGTCGGAACGGCCCTTGCCCTCCTTGACGGAGCCCTTGCCACGAATGGCAATCTTGGCGCCAGATTCGTTTTCCATCTTCTTCAAAGTATTGCCACGAGGGCCGATAAGTAAGCCAACTTCAGGGGGAAAGCTAAGTGTTAGTCTCTGTGTCAAGTAAGGGGCATGTGGCAGGTTAGGTCTCTCAAAAAGGCCAAGCTTGCCAACACGCCGATAGGGCGCACGGCAAGCCGGCCCGTTCCAGGTACGGGAAGGAAAGGAGGAGTGGTTAGAAGGGTTAGAGGGTTAGCAATCATACTGAAGTTAATCTCTGGGTAATCGTTGACGGGCACGTAGACCTTCTCCTGGGTCTTGGTCGGCCTGCGGTAATCCTGGGGCGGGTGGTAGTTGGGGATCGTCTTCATGGCCTTCTCGATGAGTTTGTGGCGCTCATCCTCGAGCTTCTTGCGGTAGCGGTACTCGCGAGTGTTGATACGGCGACCATGGTTGTCGTACTGGGGTGCAGGAGAGGGCGATCTATGATACTGTCAGTCAAGGGGATACCACGAGATCAGTAGGGGCGGGACGTACCGGTCGCCGTCGGCAGGGACGACATCGTCGATGCGAAGCTTTTGACTAATTTCTTCGATTCGAAGATGCAGGGTGTACGCCTCGAGCTGTTCGCTGGTCATGTTGGCCATGATGGCCGTCGGCAGGCCCATAAGGCCAGCGGCCTTGTTTTCGGAGGCGTCGCCCCATCGGTTGCGCTTCTTGCGGCGTCGCGGGCCATCGGCATCGGTGCCTATGGTCGGCGTGTCAGCGATGGAGATCTGCATTGTGCAGTAAAAGCCAGACTTACGAGGTTCAGGACTACGACCGCGCTTCAGTTCGGCACCACCAACTGCAGGGGCACGGTCGCGACCACCGCCGCCGCCGTCTTCTTCGTCATCGCCAAAGCGACGCTTTCCCAGTGGGATGTTGTTCGAACCGGTGATGCCCTGGTTTCTCCACGACATGATGGAGGACGCGCGATGGCTGAGAGAATGCGCGGATCAGGAGAGCGTTTGTTGGTGGGAGGAGTATTTGAACGTTGGCTGGGGCCGAGGAGCGGCAACTACCTAATGTTCAGGATGCGAATTTAAAATGGGGCCCAGATCCTTGGGGGCCAAAGACAGTTAGCGCCAGATGCTCTCCACCCAGCTGTGAATCACGTGCTCCGCCAAGATATTCGTTCCCTCTGTTGGTGGGAGCGAATGGAGCTCAGTGCCGTCCTGGCCCCTTGGGTACCTCGGTACTCAACTAAAGTCACTGCTGGGACAGTAGGATACGTATCAGATATGGTAACATTTGGATTGATTATTGTACTCAGAAGCCGCCTGCACTTCTCACGTTTCAGGACTCAAAACAATGATGTAC
This sequence comes from Verticillium dahliae VdLs.17, assembly GCF_000150675.1. Classification (NCBI taxonomy): domain Eukaryota; kingdom Fungi; phylum Ascomycota; class Sordariomycetes; order Glomerellales; family Plectosphaerellaceae; genus Verticillium; species Verticillium dahliae. The sequence goes on from NW_009276927.1 coordinate 299,997, forward strand.
AATCCAGTCCTTTGTCATTGCTGTACAGCTTAGTTTTTGGCATCCTCCTTCATGCCACTCTGCACCCACTGCCTCGACTCGGCAGCCGCCTTCTCCAACTCTTCCTCGCTCTTCTGCGCCGACTCGAGAGCAGTGTGCTTGGTGGGAACGTGGCGGCCCTTTTCGAATCCGGGGCGCTCGAGCAGCTTGTACAGCCACTTCTTGACGTGGGGGAACTCCTCAATGTCAATGCCGGCCCAGTCTGTTCATGTCAGATCGGTTCACTCACGCCTGTCATCGCGAAGAGGGGCAGCACACGTCGCCTTCCCAAAAGCAACGAAGGGAAAAGTAAGGGGGGTAAAAGGGAAAGGGCACATACGAGCAGCGGCGATCCAGCCCCAGCAGGAGATGTCCGCAACAGTCAGCTTGTCGCCGACGATGAAGCCGGACGAAGACTTGGCCAGGTGCGTGTCCAGAGTGCGGTAGAGGCGGCGCGACTCGTTGGTGTAGCGGTCGATACCGTACTGGATCTGCTCGGGTGCGTAGCCTGGACACTCGTCAGCGGCGGCGTCTCACTCGCTCGCACGTCCGCGACGGCTGAAGGGACATACGCTTGAAGTGGTTGGCCTGGCCCTGCATGGGTCCGAGGCCGCCCATCTGCCACATCAGCCAGTTGGTGGTCTCCCAGTGCTCGCGCGAGCCGGCGGGGTAGGACACCTTGTGGTCCTTGTCGTAGCGGTCGACGAGGTACTGCAGGATGCTGCCGCTCTCGAAGATGCGGATGGGCTTGCCGTCATCGAACGAGTCTGTGAGAGCCGGGATGCGGCCGTTGGGGTTGATCTCGAGGAACCAGGGCTCCTGTCAGGTGGCATGAGTATCGACTGCTCTGCTTGGTCATGTCTGCTCGGAGCTCTTCTCACCTTCTGTGTGTTCTTGGAGATATCAATCTTGGTCACCTTTTTGATTCAAGATTAGCACGACTTCACGAAGCGCAGCTGAGTGACCAACTTGGTACGGAAGACCAAGCTCCTCAAGCAGAATGGACGCCTTGATGCCATTGGGTGTACCGGTGGTGTACAAGTGGATGTCACTCTTGGGGGCAGCCATTTTGAAAAATTGCTTCGACAGAAGTCCCAGTCTAGAAGTCATGAAATGTGATAACGTTCAAATGGTCGTTGTGATCCTGGTGTTGAGATCAAAGAAGTACCAGTAAAGCACAGTGGGGTGAGGGCAGAAGGAACTGGACCAATTCAATGAGGAACGCGGTAGCTCTTTTTAAAAAAGCTCCAGCTCTCTCTCCCCTTTCTGGCGCCGCATATGTTGGGAAGAGGGACCACCCATGACGGTCCCAGTAAGTCACCTTGGTCACCTCTTCCCGGCCGGCTCGACCATACCCCGCATGACAAAGCATCAAAAGAGAGCGTCGTGGACGTTTAGCATATCGCATCGTGGGTGGTGTCCCGGAACAGCGGGGCTTGTTGTGCATGTCGTCATGGCGATGCTCCTCTCCGAATTGGTGAGACCTTACATAAGGTCCATTTGTGCATAACTTTCGACACTACTCGGATCTCGGATTCCGTACGACGAATTGTTAAGTTTTCACCCTGAAGGTACGGGCGATGGTCGTGTTCTGGTGCACCGTAATCAGTCAGTACTTGCTGGGCATCTCATTACCAATGTGCCGGGTCGGATGCATTACAAAGCAAGCATTACTGTCAGCACTAGACCTGTCCAGGGGTTCAAGGCACCTCTTCCTTGCGACAACGAACAGCTAAACATTATTCATCAAGGCAAAGCTGAAGCAGAGAAATGTCAATTCGTTGTTTCTGTCGCTCTTACTTGGATACAATAAGCAGAAGTCATGAGCAGCGCTCCTAAGCGAGTGATTCCTCCACGCTCGACCACGCCCGTAGGGTATTTCATCCAACCAATCCGATGTTGTCGTCTTCTTCCCAGCACTCTCTCATCGTGTTGCGACGTAGGCGCAGCATCGTCAGAGCCTCTGAAGTGTCGCAGACAGGATCCATTTTCAGGAACCAGAATAGCCCGCTTTAGCACTGTGTGTGCCAAGTTTATCGACTGCAGCTTCTACGTATGCAGATCGCTGTGTAGAGGGAAGCTTGGGCGTCATATCAGTCGCCCTGCACTGTTGGCTCCTCCGGCTTATGGCGTCGAAGGCAAGACAGCCTTGCCGTGGTCGACGATAAGCTGCTCATCGATCCGTTTCTCAATGTCGCCGTACTCAAGCCTCTTCCATGTCTTGATGCGTCCTTGGTTGGTGTCAACGTCAAAGATCCGCACGCGGCGATGGTAGCCGCCATAACCGGCATAACCGCCGAACCCGACGCCGCCGCCGTAGCACATCCAAAGTGCTGGCTTCTTGTTCGCGTCCTTGGAAATGGCGCAATAATCGTTTACGTGGTCACTGAGAGAGCGTTAGTGATGTGAATATCGGGTTTTAGGAGGTAGTACTCACTGTCCGGCGCTGACCATGACGATTCCCTTCTCAACGAGAGCATCCCGGAAACCCGAGTTGAAGTGGGGTGCCGTAACGCCCTCCTTCCACTCGCCGACGTACTGGTTGTCGCGTTCTCGGTACTCAGGCAGGGGAATATGGATGAAAGCAAGATCCATGTGCGTATGCGTGTACTCCTTGTGCTTCTTCTCAAGGTTGGATGCTGTGTTCTTGAACCAGGTGATCTGGCTCGGCTTAATCCAGTCATAGCCATGATACGTACGCTCGTTGGGCGAATACGAGTGTGAATCCAACATGTAGATAGTCAAGGCTGAGTGGTCTGAGCTGCCGCGGGCCAGAATCTCGATGTAGTAGTTGCCAACGCCGTCAACCTCCTCCGGACCGGCTATCGAGAGGGAGTACGGCAGGCCTTCCATGATAGCCATCTGTGTGGCCCTTGGCAGCGAGCCTTCATCGTCGTGGTTGCCGAAGATGGCGACGTAGGGGATTTTGCGCTTGACCAGGATTTGTGCAAATTTGAAGATTGCCTGTCACGCGTTAGCAAGATTCCACTGCCTCATTACCGAGGTACACGTACGGACTGGGCATCAGGCGCCGTTTCACCATTCACCTGGTCGCCACTCAAGACCACCAGGTTTGGCTTCTCCTCGTCGATAATCCTTGTCACGAAATCAAGCGTTCTCGGGTCAGCCTCGCAAGGACCACCGTTGTAACTATCGGGGACCGCATCGCGGCATTTGCCGACACCGGTGCTCAAGTGAAGGTCGGCCAGCTGCATAATCTTGAACTTGCCATTGTCGGGAATTCGAGGTTTGGGCTTGATGGGATCTTTGGCCGGGCCTCGGCGAACGGTGAGATGGGAGACGGGCGTGTCGCTGCTGATTCCGAGAAGAAAGGGGGTTTTGCCAGCGATTGACCAGCCGTCACGTGCCTCGACGGCATCATCGCCAAAGAGGACGTCGACGGCAGTGATGGTATCCTTGGAGTCGCCGAGCTTGTGGTTCGGGGTCCGCTTCACCCAGAGGCCGCCAGGACGAGACTCCCAGAGCTCGGGATCGTCACCCTTGGTGCCGGTGCTGGTGGGGTTGAGTCGGCCGACGGAGACGTCGAGCACAATGCGATCATCGGGCAACAGCTCCTCCTCCTTCTTGCGCGCAACGTGTAGGTACGCGTGTGATGTCCAAGTCTTTCCGAGGTAGAGGTCCTTCTCAACACGCTGCCAGACTTTGGGATTCAGCTTGCAAGAGGCGAAGGGGTTGACACTGGAGCACTGGGCAAGTGTAATGTCGGTGACGATCATGCCATGGTTGTGTTGGGGCATGTAGTTGTGGATGGACTTGGGAAGCACCCTGAAGTTACGATCGAGGAAGACGACGAAGCAAAAGGCGACCACAGTCGCTCCAGCAAGCTGGAAGATGGATCGGATCTATGGCGTTGTGGTTAGGATAGTTGAGCATGTGACTGGGAAGGGATGGAAGGAGGATTCGGCGGTTCGGCAAGGACATTTTCTTGGACGTACTACTTTGCGCGTCATGCTGTTGGCGCTGGGACGAGGCGTCTCCGGCTAGATGCAACATTTACAAGAGAGAAGAACTGTGCGACGAAGGGCGCGCGACCACGTTCGATCAAAGGGCCAGGATGTTGGGCAGGCCAGGGGACTCGCAGCGAGCCTTCGTCGTGATCGGCCTAGGCCATATCCTAGCAAGATCGGCTGGTGAGTAGATTCGGAAGAGTTGCGCAGAAGGCAAAAGTATAGGGATCGTGGTCCAGTGGGTGTTTGCCACTGGGAGAGTCGTTCAAAGGGAGGAAAGGTCGGGTCGGACACAGCGTTTTTGCGATGTAGGGAAACGGTTTCTGGAGCCGTCAGAGGGAGAAGAAGAGTATCGAACGGTAAGAGTGGAAAGCAATGCGGCCAACACGGCGCCAACGGGATGCAAGACGGAAGGAAGACTTGAGCCAGGAGCAAAGGTTCAGTTCTCGGCGACGCCCACATTGGTGGGCATGTCATGCCAAGCTCCCTTTTGTGGAGCCGGCGAGCGAGGGCCGCTACGAGAGGTGCTGGCGGGGAGGCTGTAGAGGCCCAGCTAGTGTAGGTCTGGCCCCTTTGGGCCTGCCACCGCCGGGGGGTCGGCTCTACCTGGCTGTATGGCAATGGGAATCTGGGGTAGGTAGGTACCTTATGGTACCTACCTAGGTAGCTAGCATTATGCACGTCCAGCTGACTTCTTCCCTGGAGCTGTAGCTGTTGCTGCCGATGCTGTGTCTGGGTAGGTCCCTAGGTAGCTTTGAGAGGTTAGGCTCTCGATGTTCGCAGGTCGTATCTTATTAGGTTCTCAAAGGCCAGATAACCTTTTCTTCAAGCTCAAATGTCAAACAGGCAGCACTTTGTTCATCTGCCTGCGCACGGCGGGTCCTGCCCCTTTGTCGAGAAGGACCTTCTGGGTCAGATGCATCACTGTCCTCTTGACTGTGTACCCGCAGAATCATGTTCATAACGTGTCATAAGGTACCTTGCAATCTCCAGGCCCCCCATCTCAACTTTTTTATCGGGCTTCCTCTGTGTAGATGTAGTCTCCGTCTCGTCCGCATACCTCCTTTTTCGGTCCCTCTACACTTTGGCGACCTTGCAGGTACTTCCAGTGAAGCTCCAGGGCAAATGCAGGTACTCGGTGGTCCGTGCGCGGTTCTCGTCGCAATGCAGCCCAGCGACGGGTGAAAGGTGAAGGTGAAGGAATGGACAGGTCCCGCATGCGCCTGCCGCCTGGATCGTCATCCAGCTCCAGTTCCCTCTCAGCTTTCTGTTCTACTACCATCTTATTCATCAACAAGGGAAGGCCCACACAGACCTCTTCCCTCCTCCCATCCTCACCTCACCCATCTGGCTCTACAGATTTTTGTCCATTGACCACCCACTACCTCAAGACTTAGCGAACAAGGCACTCGGCACTCTTCCGAACGTCCTTCGCCCTCATTACCAAGACGCGCTCCAGCTTGACGCGCCTGCTCCCAGCATCCCCATCATCAACTGTCGCATCCATCCTTCGCCCCAAGCTCGACACGAATACACCTCACAATGGCCGACTACAACTCAATGAAGGTCCCTGAGCTCAAGAAGCTGCTCCAGACCCGCTCCCTCTCCGTCACAGGCAACAAGGCCGATCTTGTCGCCCGTCTCGCCGAGAACGACAAGCAGAACGCGCCTAGTACGTGAAGCCCTACCAGTGTCGACGACTTCATCCTTCGCTTGTCTTCTTCTTCATTCTTTTTCGCGCGCGCATCGTTCCTCCCTGCCGAAACGAACTTCCCGAAGCTGACCACATCAACTCTCCAAAAATAGCGGCCGCCGAGCCCGCCGCCGCCGCACCAGTTGCCGCCGAAGCTAACGACGCCGAAATCACCTGGTCCGAGGACGAGGAGGAGCCCGCGAAGCCAGCCGCCGTAAAGGCTGCCGCGCCCGCGCCCGCCGCCGCTCCGGCTGCTGCTACCACAGAGGCAGCTCCCGCTCCGGCCGCCGAGACTGCGGCGGCCGCTCCTGCAGTGTCCGCCGAGGCACCTGCTGCCGAAGCCGCCGCGCCCGCAGAGCCTGAGGCGCCCAAGGAGAACTTCGCCCTGAACCTCAACGCGACCGACGCCTCGGAGGAGACGAAGAAGCGCGCCGAACGCGCCAAGCGCTTTGGCATCACCGCCGACGACTCTGCCGACACGGAAGCCAAGAAGAAGGCCGAGCGCGCCGCGCGCTTCGGCGCCGACTCGAACGACATTGCCTCCAGTCTCGATGCCGCGCTCCCCGAGCGCAGGCCCAAGCGCGGACGCGGCGAGGGAGACCAGCAGCAGGGCGGCCAGGACGCCAAGAGGCAGAACGCCGCCAACGGTGGCCGCAGGGGACGCGGTCGCCAGCAGGGACAGCGCGAGCAGCAGCAGGGCGGACGCCGCCAGCCGCCGCCGAGGGAAAACGCGGGACGCAAGCAGGGCGGTGGCGGTCGCGCCATTGACCCGGCGGAGAAGGCCAAGCTGGAGGCTCGTGCGAAGAGGTTCGCTGCTTCTTAGGAGGTGCACGGAACTTGTTTCGCGTCGGAGGAGGTCAAGATGGAGGCGAGAAAGCTGAGGTTCCAGGCATAGTGTTGTTGGGGTGGGTTTCTTTTGGCCTGTCTCTGCCTGCTCGCTGAATCTGGGATATGGAAGACAAATCCGCGGCTGGCTCAGGATGCGGGACCGGACGGGTTGTACACTATGCGGCATCCTCAGGGATACCCAACGACCGAGGATGGAAAGCGTGCTCGCGCAGCCCGACGCGTGCCGAAAACGACAGTGGGTTTAGACGAAGGGGAGGGTCTGGTATATGGATTTTTTTTCTTAGGTCTGAATGGGAGCGAAAATGATATGCTTGCTGATGCATGACGCCGTGCTCCTCGAGGATGTGACTGTTAGTCGTGAAGGTATCTCGGGCTCGTCCGACGGTCATCAAGTATAATCTGCTCGAAGACCACTCTGGCTGTGATCTTAGGGAGATACTGGCACGGAAACGTGAGCACTCGCTAATGGCATGGCGTTCCTGCTTTCTTTCCTACCAAGTATTGCTGGACGGCGGTTCTGTTGGAGGACACCGCGCACCACATCAAACAGGTGCGTCGCTGATGCCTCACCGCAGACCCGTCGGTTCCGATCTGGCTCTCTGAGTAAGGCACGTCGTCCAGCGCGTCAGAGTCTCATCCATGGAGACGACAGGATCAATGACGGAGCCTCATACCGGCGGACCTCCCCGTCCTCCAGGACACATCTCCCCATATCCAATAAGGACTTCATCGCCAACATGACAGGGACGTCATTCACGCCTCTCCGGAACAAAGATCCACCAACAACATCATCCAGAATAATAATGCCGCAAGCACATGACCAATCCTCACCGCCGAGCCGTTTCACACGCAGAGCCTCGAGGCCGCGTCAAGTAGACCGAAGGGTCACATGGCCCCCCTTGGCAGAGCGGCATGATTGGCATCCAGCAACCACGTGATGGCGCAGCGGCCAAAAACACAGTGGCCGGTGAAGCAGCGAAGCGCAACGGCATTTTTCACCGCGAACATCTCATAGGTCTAGACGGCGCGAATATTCTCCCGGCCCGATGTCTTCCTGGAACGTCTTTGGTCTGGAGAGGATGCGCGACATGGCCGAGGGGGCATCAAGTGACCAGATGGCGTTTCCAGGTATATGCCCTCGAATCAAGGGTGTCTGGGAAACGGCCAGCAGCAGAGAATAAGCCCCGAGGTTCGCGTATTTCCTTGCCAGATGACACGACCATGCAATGGCGTTCGAAATCGAATCCACTCGCGTGCGGGATCGGGCAGGTCAGCTCCTCCACGGCCCAAAGAGTAAGGAGACATCGTAGCGGATTGGCTGGTTGGCCGTTGGATATACTCCTTCAGGATGCAAAGCCAGAATAATGCTGCCGTTCGCATAGCCAAACAGCGAGCAGGAGAGGCCATGCCAGGCTAGTCCAGCCCAGCCCTTCCATTCTAGGCTTGGAAGGAGTCGTTGGAATTGTCTCTCGCTAACGCCCGCCGAGCGCCCATTGTTGGTCCTACGTCCTCGGGAAGCCTTATGGGCAGAAGCCACAACCCCAATGAGGACGATGAGGAAGCCACCGACGTGTCCGAGGCACTCAAAAGGGGCATGTCTAGTCTGCGAGCCATCGATCGATGAGAAAACAAGTAGCAGGAAACCACGGGCGTCCTGCCAACCAGCTGATGCACGCATGTGGTCCCCCTTCCAGCCTATGTCTCGGCACAGCTGGGATTCTACAGAGGCTGCGAAGCGTTGACGACCATGTCGTTGGCTGCCGACTGGGCGACGCTGGCGAAGGGAAGGGGAGGCTTTACCTATGGCAGGGTACAATCCAACGAGCTCGCTCTGGTGAGCGCCCGCAGCAGACATCTGGCAAGCTGTTCAGCACACCCAGTGTGATGCCCCTCGCACCTCATCGCCGTCACGTTACTTGCGAGGGGCAACCCCGGTCAGGCCAATTGAAGTACCGAAGCCCCCTGCTGGCTGAGTCTTACCCCTGTCACGGCAGAACTGGCGCCTGCCCGCAGTGCTCTGGTGTGTGGTGTGGGGACATTTGGTGATTCTCGACTCGAGCAGATGAGTCAAACATGAGCAAGCCATCGCAAAGGCATCGTCATTGTCTAGTTTTTTGACTGTCAGGTCGGTTATTTGGCCTTTCCGCGTGCTGGGATTCCAGGGATCTCAAGAGGCATCCAATGCGTTGTCAATCGCCTTGGCGGCGTGGAGGAAACCACCCAGGTCAAGTGTTTCGCCTCGCTGTCGCCGAAGTATCGAGTACTTCTGCGTGTCGCGAGATGCAAGACAACCTGACCGCCAGCTTGGGATCTGCGATTGTCGATGCAGCAGGGCAAAGCCACAGCAGGGGCGCGCTTGTAACGGAAGCATTCGAGAAGAGACGTCTACCTCTACGTACCTCTCCCTGCGTTTGCTCGGCTATCATGCATTTCCAGCCACCCGTGCAGGGGTCGAAGGGCCGTCGTGCCACGTCACCAGCCTCCGAAGGCAATGGAAGTCCCGTGACGTTCGCCCGACCGGCGGTGAGGCCTGTGGCGGAGTGCATGGAAAAATATCGGGCTATCCGAGTGAGGCCGTCGTGGCGTGTTGGTTGCCTCTTTTAGGCCCCTATCGAACAGAAAAAATTGCCGCCAACAGGCGCCGTTGCGTATGCTGCATACGGGCAGCGACTTGGTTCCGGCTGCTAAACGGACGGCGTACTTTTTGTCAATGCAAAGGCACGCCAACCCGGTGGTGCTATTTTCAACCTTGGATCATCTACGTCTTGCGCCAGCCTGGCAGCCGGGATAGACGCGGTTGACACGCGATAGTTGCCACCGTCATATGCAGGTTTCAGCTGTCGACAGAGCTGTTGATTTTTTTTACTGCTCCAATGATGCAGTTTTTGACGGCGCGCTGATGATAGCCAAGCGGCTGGCTGGCTGATATGCGGGCCCTGGCCTTGAGGTACGGGCACCATGGTCGACACATCGGACGGCCGGCCTTGGTCGTGGCCAGAGACGGGGACTTGGGTGATGGTTCGGTGACCTGGGCACATTTGGATTCGGACGACAATACACGCAAATAGGGATGGTAACCACGGCCGACATGGTCTCAGCGAGCGAAATCGGACATCCCTCAGATTACGTGCTGCCCGCCACCTTTGGTGGTCTTACGACCCCAGATTTGCCTCGTCGCACAGAGAAGAGCCGTTGCCGGTGGTTCGCTCCCGGGGGGTCTCGCTTACCCCCGTCCCCTCTTCCTCGGACAGACATGGAGGCTTGAGGACGTCGCTTGGATCTCCAGACAGTCCAGGCTTCCCGTTGTCGCTTGATCGTCTATGAGCACGATAGCAATCGAGGCAATGGGACTAGAGGATTGGTTCGGCCCATCTTCCTGCGGCGTCGCGGGAAGCGTAAGACATGCAGATGTCTGTTTCAGACATCGTGATTCGCCATTATTCGATACTCTCAAACCAATGAGATGCCTGAGAAGGAGTCAGCCTGGAAGTAGATTTTCCTGGGCTGGCGGTCGTCCAATGGCAGAATCACAATCCCCCGGTCAGCGCGTACAATGGCCTTGTTCCTGTCCTCTGCACACTCGCAAGCCCCTTTTGCACGTTCAAATGTGTGATTGGATGTCGTCCTGGATGCGCGGAAAGGGACGGGTACAGGTTCGGGCCTCTGTTAGCGGAAAGTATCTTAGAGCCCGTTCGAGAGAAGAAGGGCGGTCCCGTCTTGGTGGCCACGTTTACAAGGGTCTGCCTAGCGGAGCGCCCCCGAATATGATTCATTCATGATAACGCAAATTTCGATACTACTAGAATCTGGTAGGGGCGATGAGGCATCTGAGAAAGCTCAACCCAGCTTCATGTGCGATAAGTGAAAGAATGATGGCCAGAACCAGGCCGTGGCGTTCCACTTCTGTCTAGGTGCGTACTGCGACCATGTTCCATGGGAACTCAAAATGTGATATTTGATAGGCAACAACAAGTCTCTGGGCAAGGATTCACATCTGAGGAGGGGCACAGAACAGAGGCTGGGAGGGTTGGCTCCTGTATATCGGAGCCGAGCGCAGCGTTTGACTGTTGGCCATGTTTGGGTTTCCTTTGGTTGGGGGCACCTGCGCACCAGCATGTCGGACGCTCCTACTGAGCGGGGTGCAGATGGAGGAGGATTCGGGTCGTCCAGTCGCGCTTGTCTGCTGTGCATTGCGCGTTCAGGTCGTTGTCGAGCAGGTGTTGGCGCACCTCTCATCATGTTACTTGCTGGGCATCGCGGAAACGGCGGTCCCTTTCCAACGACTGTGAAGGTATGTGGACGCAGTTCACAGCAAATTCATCAGCTGTGAATCCTAAAATGGCTTAAGCCAGTCACTAAGCCGGCCGGCGGAGTCGATGAGTCGTCTCTTGCCGATGTCCACACAGGGGCCAAGGTTGTACATGTATCGTAGGGAGTTGGCACTCTGGGCGATCTCGGTGGCCCAGGTTGTCCCTTCCCCCCTTGTGTGGTGTGTGGTCGTGTCGTTGAGAAACGCCAGACAAGCGCCGGCCAGTACATGTAGCTGGGGTGGAGAAGAAGAGATAGCGTGGTCATGAAGGAGGGGTGGAGGGTGACACAGCAGTAGAGTGAGACAAGGAGAAACCTGGCCTGTCGGAGAGCGAGGACCAAGACATGCACAACGACTGCAATGTGGAAGGGTCACGACGAGTTCCCGTCGACGCATCGAAGCGCGCGAAACTCGAAGGTTGGTCGGGAGAGGAGGAAGAGGAGGAAGGACGCCGCATCTGTTTGCCGGGCTGGGCTTTGGGCTGGGCTTTGGGCTGGCTGAGACGGCGTTTGATAGCGTGTTTGTTAGTGAGAGCTTGAGCCTGAAAATGGA
>NW_009276927.1:311614-315949 GCF_000150675.1 Verticillium dahliae VdLs.17
TGCCCAGAACCAGCACCAGCACCAGCACCAGCGCCAACGCCAGCATCGGTGCGTGGTGTCTCAACCCTCTTCTCGGGCCCCGCCTTCCACCCACCACCTTTCTTGCCCACCATCTTCACTTTCTCTTGGGACCTGTGATACCAACGTCCGGTCATCCATCAAAATGGTTTCCTTGGGCGGCCACCCTCTCCTTTCGTCTGACACAACAGAATTGCCTTATCGGGACATCCATCTGTCGCAAATGGTTCATCGCCTTCAGCCCATCAAAACTCGTCGACCAAGCCTCGCTGGCTACCTATGATTGACAGACACTTGTCAGTGGACCAACGAAACACTCCTTTTCGACAGATGCACCCGCCACCACCACTAGCAGTCAGCCAAGACCTTGTTTTGCCATCTGTCGTCTTCTACAGAGCTTGCCGTTGGCCATCGGTCGTCAAAGTTGGCGACCCATACCTGAACTGCCCCATCTACCTACCATCCTAGGTACTGCACTCAGAGGACCCATGGCCATCCGTCGGGAGCCCCAGATCCTCATTGCGTCCGCAGGCTAAAAGCCATCGACAAGGGTTTGGCACCCAATAACAAGCTCAACAGCCGTCGTGCCAACTCTATAGGACCGGCCGCGTATGCACCTCGAAGGGCCCTTTCGCCTGCAGCGCGGCGCAGGCGCAGCCACAGCCAGAAGCAGAGTCTGAACATGGGCCATTTTCGGATACGATGGACCTTTGCCGGCCCGGGGGGGCACCTCCTCGCCCATCAACATTGCATTGTCGTCTGGGCGGGCCCAGCGACGCCTCTTTTTGTCGATCGATGTACTTGGTACAGCTGTCCAGGGGAACAAGTACTGTAGACAAGTCGAGTCAACTTCCCAGAGGCCCTGCCTGGGGTCCGTCTTGTCTCTCGTCACGCCTATCCAATCCCAACTTTGTCGCCCGGTCGCCTGGTCGCCTGGGCCGCCCTCGGCATCTCTCTGCCTTACACACAGGGACCACCTGACCTGGTCTGCTGCTGGCCGTCTCTGTCTCTGATCTACATACCCCGGCGTCCGCCGTCTTCGCTGTGTCAGTCCGCCCTGGTTTGTCCTGTCCACTGACCGCCGTGCACCAGAAGCAGGAACAAGGCCTGCTTGACTACGCCACACGCAAAGAATAGCACAGTTTTTTTCCAGAGCGCCGTCTCTAGGTAGATAGTCCGGCCTGGCAACCTGGCACGTCGGGCACATCCTTGCAACGCCTACAGATTGCTGTTGACCATTCAGAAACCATAGGCGGCTCGACCAGACCACCATCAGAAATCACTTATACCACCACCATGCTACTTTTCTTGACGTCTCACCCCTCTTCCACGACCCCGCTGCCACTGTAGCTCCTCTAGTACTTTTCACTACTATTATCCTCGTTTGCTTGTCACTCGCATTTAGACGCGGCCCTTGACTCTTCTACGTCTCTTGCTTCTTTTGACGTTGCCCCCTCCAAACCAGCATTGGACATCCGACAAAACAACGTCACATATCCCTCACTTCTCTCAGCCCTTGACCCTTAACCTTCAGCCCTCAGCCTTCATCCAGCCCTCCTAGAAAGGAGGAGCTTCGTTCACTCGCCCTGTCCCACCCCATCGCCCTAACGCGACGGTACTTAGACGCCGCATCTCCCCACCACCATCCTCGACCTGCCCCATACCGAAAGGGCTAGTCGCGTACCCACGATAGCCGCGGAACCTTGAGACCACCCCCCATCACCAAGGGTTCCCGTCGCGGACCAGGCCTTGGATCCTCTCTACTAGACAAGCATCGCCCTGCGACATTTTGGCTCCGATTCCAGGGGTTCCGTATCGCCAAGCCCCTTAACCCCCTCTTATACTTGTTGACGCTGCCTCGCTGCCCGATATCCTCTCGGCTTCGTGGGTTCAGTGATAATTTCTTCCTACTTCCCTCGGACGTCTACCTCGACTCCCTTCTTTAGTCATCACTTGTATATGTTGTTCCCTTCCTTCACCCACAACGACACATCGGGCACGTTTAACTGTGCATCGTTTCTTTATGGACCTGCACACGTAAGAATAGGAACGCAGAGCAAGGTATTATGGTTGGCAGAGTCGGCACAACACCGCCGATATCTGGACTACCATGTCTTCTTTAAGGCCGCCACAGCCGCATAGGACCGCCGAGTCGTCCAGAATAAGGAGCGCAGGCATGGGGTTGGACACAGCAGCGGAAGACCGACCGCCAACTGTTGGCCGCAAACCACGACAGCAGACCGAAGAATCACGGCTTCCCGGTCAGGCATCCGCCCCCTCTTACACACCCTCAAGCCGCGCTGCATCAAACCCGGTAGCTAGGAGACCCTCCATACCGACAGCAGCTGGACGTCCGTCCCTGCCCCAGAAATTACCATCATGGGGCTCCAACACAGTCACATCCCCAAAGCGCCCGGCTCATGCCACCACACCTTCCACTTCTTCCTCCGGCAGATCGCACGATGGTCCGACGAAATCCCCTCGCAACGTTCTGCGAAGGAAACAATCATCAGTCACCCAAGCCACCGTAAGCTCCGGAAGTCACTCACGGACCGAATCTAGCAGGACCGGCTCATCATCGTCAATTCCCCGTTCCACCTCCTCGATGGAACCCTCGTCTGGACAGTCTCTAGATCACGACTTTACTGAGAGCCCGATGGAGGTCCGGGTAGCCCAGTCGATCGAGTTGCCAAAGACCCAAGCTCACGCCGTTACGATCTACCCAGAGCTCGACAGATACAGAGGTATCGCCCTCCGGCCCCCGGTTCTTTCGGACTGCTCCGGCCTCGAGGTCCCCTTCAAACTGTCCACACAGGATCTGCCCCCCCCTACTCCTGCGTTTTCTGGCACTAGCAGCCAACTTAGTGCGTTCAGTGGCAGCCCTTGCACACGATTTTCAGAGTCGCCGGGCCCCGGCCCCTACAGCCGCGACACGACGCCAACCTCCATGTCGTCGCAGTCTCCGAGCCTGATGTCTCCTGCCCGTTTCCCTCTACAAAAGCCGAGGCAACTGAGCCCTGTCTGGACGAGACCGCCTGTCACTCGGAGGCGTGGAAGCACGACAAACGAAGTAGACGTCATCAGTGCGGACCCTCAAGGGCTGGCTGCCGTCCGAGAGTCCTTGACGTCTTCGTCATCCAACTCCACGGTACGCGAAGTCGAGAAGAAAGAGAAGGAGAAGATCAAGAAGAAGCGCCTTTCGCCCATGCCGCCAAGTCCACCTCCCCGTAAGTCATCTCAGAAGCATCAGGAAGAGAGGGTAGCCATCGAAGCATCACCGCGACGCCAGCGACAGCTGGTACGACCAGACGGCGCATCTCGTTCTCCCTCCAAATCTCCAGCCCTCGCTTCCAGGTCTACGCCCACTGCACGTGAAACACCGCCTCTGCGACCCAGCAGAGATGGCACCCCGGATCTTCAGTCTCAGCTTTTTGGACCTCTGCCTATCATTCACAGCAACCTGTCATCGGCTTCACTCGTGGCCGAGAGACTTGGGTACGAGGATAGAGCTGGCCCATCGGCCACTCGTAAAACTGCTGTATCCCCCCTTCCTGGCAGTTCCGAAGCCCCAACCCGTCTGGTGGGTAGAGAGGCTACCCCCGCGCCTCGGCCGGCCACAGCGAGCCCTGTCAAGTCGGAGCGCAACACGCAAGCCCGCACTCCGAGTCCGAACACGAACACCTTCAATGGCAGATTTGCCTTTTTTGGCAGACGGGCCAAAACAACACCGGACATCGCTCAGACGGATACGAAAGACAAGCCAACACGCAAGGGCCCCGCTGCTGGCACCGGCCATGAAGGCTACGGGCGTCTCGGCGCTCCTCGGAGGCGGAGTGGCGGCGCACTTTACATGAATCGCGCCATAGCCGGCTCTGGGACGTCCCAGGAAAGCCTCAACAGTACGACGCACGTTGACCCCTTTTTGCGGGAACGCATGAACCCCGTGGTGATTTCTGGCGGCGAGATTAAGGACAACAGGAACACTAGCTCCGATCTCAGCCGGACTGAAAGCAACCAAAGCCTGACAATGAGCCGCCCCAGTATTGAATCACGGGGTGGTTCTGAAGTCTCTACGACTTCAACTGCGGGTCGAACTGCCATGTGGGCCTCTGGTTTGCCCAGCAATCCAAAAGCCGGCTTCAGTCATCGCCGTCCCTCGGATAGCAGCGACTCAGAAGCTCTCGCCATGACGTCTACTTTAGCTTTTAGGAGATCCACCCAGCGGCTACGATCCTCCCCTGAGCAGGGTCCTCTGCGACTGCCGAAGCCTATCAAGACTACCAGGGCTCCCTCACCATCCATCACGAGCATGACACT
>NW_009276927.1:316049-320035 GCF_000150675.1 Verticillium dahliae VdLs.17
TCGAAACTCATCAAGCGGGCAAGATCTCCGAGAAAATGGAACATTTTCAGCCGCTCACACAAGACCTCGGAGAAGAAGGAGCCCGAACCTGTCGCGGCCACAGTCAAGGTCGTCCAACAGAAGCCAGAGGCCTTCTACTTTATGATGGACGGATCTGAGCAAGAGGAAGGTGTTCCCACAGTGGAGGACGTTCTCCGCGATGCGCATGTGTTTGATGATCTTACCAATGTCCCCACCCCCCCAATGGTGGCAACTAGGAAACGATATCCAACAGACCCCTTGCCGCCGCAAGCGTCAGCACTACAGATCCGGCGCGTCGATAAAAAGTTCACCGACAAACCTCAAGATGTGACATTCTCTCAACAAGACGTCCTGGCTGCGAGGTTCACGCCAGCACGCCCTAGTCGTCTACCACAAGTGGGTAGAATACCAAGGGTGATCAACACCAGGCCCGAGCCTCCCTCGCCACGAAGTTTTTCTCGACCCTTCAAGCGTGTCAGCTACCAGGAGCAACCTCATGCTACCTTTGTCGACCTCAGCTCGATTGCCAAAGGCCCAAGCCCCCCCAACACCTCGACACCAGAGCTGTCTCATGAGGTATCCACGACTACCAGCACCGACTCCGCACCTGGCCATACGAGCCGAGACTCGCCACCAGAGATGATTCAGATCGGTCACGAGTTCCTTAAGTTTTCGCCCAACAAGAAGTATCAACAACGTGATAGCACAGGTTCTAGCTGTTCCGGCACGTATGTCATGGCCGCCACGGCAATTGCTGTGCCCGACACAACCGGCCTCGGCGAAGATGACATCTGGGACGAGTACAACGACCTTCTTGGAGACGTCCCCCCCTCTGCAACTTCATCCAAGGGTGTCCCCTTTCACCTCGAAAACTACGCTCCCAGGGAAATCAAGCTTCTGAAGAAGAACAGCCAGATTCTCGAATCTCCTACTCTTGCACTGCCTTCTGCCAAAAGCATTCGGTCTGTAACGGAGGAGGCCGACAGGTTCGCCGTTGAGTCGAGTGTTTACAGTGCCGACATGACAGAACGAATCAAGGCTGCCTTCGCCCCCAAGCCCGAGGAGACACCACCCCAGCCTCTCGCAGCCTCGGATACTGCTCTCCGTCGCAGTGGTGAAGGAAGTCGCAGGCCCTCCCTGACCTCACAACAGAGGAATAGCGACCTGTCTCGTAAATCAACCGGCAGTAGTTGCAAGTCCTCCGAGGATGAATCCCCCCTGTCGCAGGTCAATCTTCGTGTTGGGTCCATGACGGTGAGCAAGTGGTTGTCTTTTGGACATGTTCTTTTCAGTCCTGTCAGGGATGAACTTGTGCCGGAAGTTGGATCACTCAAGCGACCATCGATCCTTGTGATTGATGGCCTGGGCAACGACGACTGGTCGTTCTACGCTGCCGAGACATACCCTGCCGCTACCTTCTTCAACATGTCTCCACGAGCACCGTTGCCCACCGAGCACAAGGCCGCATCGACATTTCCACTCAGTCCCCCCAATCATCACCAGATTCAGTACACCTCACATGCTGACAAGTTTCCCTTTGGCGCTGAAAGCTTCACTTCTGTGGTCTACCGATTCCCGGCCGCAGGGCCCGAATCCCATTATCGCAACATCATGTCTGAGGCGCGCCGCGTCCTGAAACCCGGCGGCTACATTGAGCTTTCGGTGCTGGACTTCGATCTCAACAACATGGGGAACCGGGCGCGCCGAACTGTTAGAAACCTCAAGGAGCGCATCCACGAGAAGACCCCGGAGACAAGCTTAGGCTCGTCCTCGGATCTTATGCTCCGTCTTCTCGGCCAGCAGGGCTTTACTGACGTTAAGACGTGCCACGTTGGCGTGCCTGTCGCGAGCGTCGTGGCTCGGGCGCATGATGGCAAGAAGTCTCCTGCCAGTGGGCCGAAGAAGCCCAAAGATCAACGCAGCCTGGCTGAGATGATGAACGACAAGAGCGATGCTGCCGATGAGAACATCACCAAAATGGTGGCCAAGGTTGGCAGATGGTGGTATACTCGCTGCTACGAAAGCGCAGTCGGCAGTACAACCGCTCGCAAAACCATCTGGGCCGACCGCGCCCTCCTTTCGGAATGTGAAGAGTGGCGCACAAGCCTCAAGCTCCTAGTATGCTATGCCAGCGTGCCCGGCAAGGGTCGCGTTGCTAGCATCTAGGCATTTTCTCTTAATTTCATATCTTTACCCCTGCATGATCTGGACTATCTGTATCCCAGAATCATCATGTAACAACGAGCCAGCACCTCGTGCAGACGGCACTACGATACTTTCACGATCACAGGAACAACCATGACAACAAAACTTAACAAGATTCGACTTTCGACGAGACTCAGCAGGGCGCAAGCCCGAATGCTGCTTCAGGATCCAGAAGGATTTTACCTGAGGCATGGCGTGTGACCTGTACATACGGCCGGAAAAACAGAACAACAGCCAATCCGTCGCCGATCCCTTGAATGGGCTCATCGGTGCCGACGGTTGGTTTTCCTTTCCTACTGTCACTCTTCCAACTACATGCGTACCATGGGTACAAGCCGGCAACGGCTGTAATCGGATCTGGGCTGGATATCTCGCCATTTCTTGTTCCTTCTGAATAACCACTGGCTGGTTTGCCAATGGAAACGAGCTATTCTGTTCTCGGCATTACTTCCTTTCTTTCTAATTCTTTTCTATTCTGGAGCGATTTTCATAGGAGTGTATGCGGATAGTCATGGAGAGCACAATTGCAGCGCGATGGGACGAAGGAACTGGCTGCGCCGCGAAGATTTCTCCCCCGATTTTTGGTTCTTGCTGGGCTGGCGGGGTCCAGTGGCTTTTTTTTTTTTGGCGGAGGGGAGCCGGCTCGAGGCCGCAGGTTTTATGACGGACAATGGTCTAATGAGGCGCATGATGGCATCTTAGCGAGCGTCTGTTTCGTGATTTAGCGGACGACATGACGTGGGGGCGCGGGATCCCGGCGCGCCGTGATGATTAGATACCCCGATCTTTGAAGACATTCTTTTCGAGCGACGCACAATTTGGGAGCCAGTGTGACAAGTGATGAGCGAGTTGAAGACCGAGTATCATGGTTGGGTGACAAAACATCAACAGACCGTTTACTTGAGAGGGACAGTTGAAATGTTTCCATCATGCTAATAGAATTAATGTGAGCCTTGAACTTGATGCTCATGGCCGACATCGATATAGATGCACGTAACAGGATGGCCATTGCTTAAAAGCATGCACAGGAGACATTATGCGTTTAAACACAAGGCAGTAGTGCAGCACAATGACATCAATCGAGAACAAAGGGCCTGAACGAGAGAGCTCTCGTCCTGCATTCGCAATGCTTTCCCGAACAGCGCTGCGGACGAGGCTCCGTCTCGCCTCGAGGCCAAGACAAGTCAACGGGCTCCGGTGCTACTCCAGAATCATCCAGGGTATGTTTGCGCCTGCATTTCTTGTCATCCAAAGACGGAAGGGAAGAAAAAAAAAAGGGAAAGGGGGCCGCTTGCTGACCTCTACAATCACAGAACACGATGTCCTCCTCCTACGACAAAAGGGCGCCAGGAACGCGACGAAGCGCCAGGTCACACCGCCGATCCGATCGGACACGACATTCAAGGCGGCGTGGGGTGTGCGCGTGAACGGGTCGGACCTCATCGGCAGGACGCTGCCGTGTACGATCCAAGACAGCAAGGGCAACAATATGCGCCTGTCGGAAGTGACGCTGGCGCAATATGTGACCAACATCCCGCGGATGGCGACACCGGTATGGCTCCCCGGAGAATTCCCCCCCCTTCCCACTGGGGAAGATATACACCGACCTGACACGGGGAACCAAGATATACCCGCATGACTCGTCCATGATCGTCTCGCTCCTCGACATTGACCTTCCGGCGCCGGGGGAAGACCCTGTCGCCGACGCGGGCGCTCCGTTTGAGGTGTTCGAAGCCGGCACGGGCATGGGCTCCCTGACG